>NW_026998717.1:0-94097 GCF_035044405.1 Drosophila montana | reverse complement strand
AACAACAAATATTTTTATTACAGTTCCTTAAATATTTTCCTGCTTGAGTGAATTTAAAAATTTGATGAAATATTCTTAAACAGGGCTGTAAAAGTAAGCTTTAAACTAAAATCTGTGTTATCCGTCGATTGACAAATAAATAAAACAAGAATTAAAATAATTTTTTAAAAAAATCTGGGAAATCGTTTTTAATTCGATCGGATGCCAACAACAAATATTTTTATTATAGTTCTTGACATATTATCCTAGGTGCTTGATTGAATTCAAAAATTTGATGAAATATTCTTATGTAGGGTTTTAAAAGTAACTTATAAACTAAAATCTGTGTTTTCTGTCGTTTGGCAAAGGAATAAAACACGAAATAAAATGATTTTTAACAAATATCTGTGAAATCGTGTTTAATACGATCGGATGCAAGCAACAAATATTTTTATTACAGTTCTTGGCATATTTTCCTGGGTGCTTGAATGAATTTAAAATTTTGATGAAATATTCTTATGTTGGGCTGTAAAAGTAAGCTTTAAACTAAATTCTGTGTTTTCTGTTGTTTAACAAAACAATAAAACACGAAATAAAATCATTTTAAAACATGTGGGAAATCGTGTTCAACACGATCGGATGCCAACAACAAATATTTTTATTATAGATCTTGGCATTTTTTCCTAGGTGCTTGATTGAATTTAAAAATTTGATGAAATATTCTTATTAGGGCTTGAAACGATTATTTGATGATATATTCTTATGTTGTGCTTTAAAAGTAAGCTTTAAACTAAAATCTGTGTTTTCTGCCTGTTGGCAAAAAAATAAAACACATGTTCAGTATGATCGGATGCCAACAACAAATATTTTTATTACAGTTCTTGGAATATTTTCCTAGGTGCTTGATTGAATTTAAAAGTTTGATAAAATATTCTTATGTTGGGCTGTAAAAGTAAGCTTTAAACAACAATCTGTTTTTTCTGTCGTTTGACAAAAGAATAAAACGCGAAATAAAATAATTTTTTAAATAAATCTGGGAAATTGTGTTCAATATGATCGGATTCAATCAACAAATATTTTTATTACAGTTCTTGGAATATTTTCCTAGGTGCTTGATTGAATTTAAAAGTTTGATGAAATATACTTATGTTGAGCTGTAAAAGTAAGCTTTAAACTAAAATCTGTGTTTTCTGTCGTTTGGCAAAAGAATAAAACACGAATTAAAATTATTTCTTAAAAAATGTGGGAAATCGTGTTTAATACGATCGGATGCCAGCAACAAATATTTTTATTACAGTTCTTGGCATATTTTATAAAGTACTTGATTAATGTTAAAAATTTGATGATATATTCTTAAGCAGGGCTGTAAAAGTAAGCTTTAAACTTAAATCTGTGTTTTCCGTCGTTTGACAAAAAAATAAAACACGAATTAAAATAATTTTTTAAAAAATCTGGAAAATCGTATTCAATACGATCGGATGCCAACAACAAATATTTTTATTACAGTTCTTGGCATATTTTCCTAGGTGCTTGATTGAATTTAAAAATTTGATGAAATATTCTTATGTAGGGCTTTAATAGTAAGCCATAAACTAAAATCTGTGTTTGCTGCCGTTTGGACAAGGAATAAAACGCGAAATAAAATGATTTTAAACAAAAATCTGGGAAATCGTGTTCAATACAATTATTACAGTTCTTGGCGTATTTTCTAAAGTTATTGATTAATTTTAAAAATTTGATGAAATATTCTCATGTTGGGCTGTAAAAGTAAGCTTTAAACTAAAATCTGTGTTTTCTGTCTGGTGGCAAAAAAATAAAACCCGAATTAAAATCATTTTTCAAAAAAATCTGGGAAATCATGTTCAATACGATCGGATGCCAACAACAAATATTTTTATTATAGTTCTTGGAATATTTTCCTAAGCTTTAAACTAAAATCTTTGTTTTCTGTCGTTTGAGAAAAGAATAAATCACGCAATCAAATCATTTTAAACTAGAAAGAAGTGCTATCTTCGGCACACCGAAGATTTAATACCCTTGCAGACCCAACGTTTTCAAAATGCTCATAATGCCGAGTATGGTTAAGATATCTTGAAAAACAAAACAGGTTTCCATACAACAACTTAATTTTCGACCGATCGTTCCTATGGCAGCTATATGATATAGTAGCCGGATGTGAATAAGATTTTGCACAAGTGGAGGGAGCATAGTAAAACTAATAAATGCCAAGTTTGGTCAAGATATCTTGAAAAACAAAAAAAATTCCATACAACAGCATAATTTTCGACCGATCGTTCCTAAGACAGCTATATGATATAGTTGTCCGATCTTAATAGGATTTTGCATATATATGGGGAGCGTAGTAAAACTAATAAATACCGAGTTTGGTCAAGATATCTTGAAAAACATAAAAATTTTCCATACAAAAACTTAATTTTCGACCGATCGTTCCTATGGCAGCTATATGATATAGTTGCCCGATCTTAATAGAATTTTGCATATATATGGGGAGCTTAGTAAAACTAATAAGTACCAAGTTTGGTCAAGATATCTTGAAAAACATAAAAATTTTCCATACAAAAACTTAATTTTCGACCGATCGTTCCTATGGCAGCTATATGATATAGTTGTCCGATACTAATAGAATTTTGCATATATATGGGGAGCTTGGTAAAACTAATAAATACCAAGTTTAGTCAAGATAACTTTGTAAGCAAAAATGTTTTTCATACAAGAACCTACTTTTCGACTGATCGTTCCTATGGCAGCTATATGATATAGTGCTCCGATCCAGCTGGTTTTGACATATGAGCTGCGTGCAACTGAAAGAGGGAATTCTGCAAAGTTTCATAAAGATAGCTTTAAAACTGAGAGACTAGTTCGCATAGAAACAGACAGACGGACAGACGGACATGGCTATATCAACTCGGCTGTTGATACTGATCAAGAGTATATATACTTTATGGGGTCGGAAATGTCTCCTTCTATGCGTTACACATTTCACAACAAAATTATAATACCCTCTGCAAGGGTATAAAAAAATCTGGGATAGCCAACAACAAATATTTTCATTATAGTTCTTGGCATATTTTCCTAGGTGCTTTATTGAATTTAAAAATTTGATGAAAAGTTCTAATGTAGGGCTGTAAAAGTAAGCTTTACACTAAGATCTGTGTTTTCCGTTTTTGACAAAAAAAAATAAAACACGGAGTGAAATAACTTTTTAAAAAAATCTGGGAAATCGTGTTCAATACGTTCTTGGCATATTTTCCTAGGAGCTTGATTGAATTTAAAAATTTGATGAAATATTCTTATTAGGGCTTGAAACGATAATTTGATGATATATTCTCATGTTGGGCTTTAAAAGTAAGCTTTAAACTAAAATCTGTTTTTTCTGTAGTTTGACAAAGGAATAAAACACAAATTAAAATCACTTTTAAAAAAAATCTGGGAAATCATATTCAAAACGATCGGATGCCAACAACAAATATTTTTATTACAGTTGATGTTTGATGAAATATTCTCATGTTGGGCTTTAAAAGTAAGCTTTAAACAAAAATCTGTGTTTTCTGTCGTTTAGCAAAAGAACAAAACACGAATAAAAATAGTTTTTTAAAAAAATCCGGGATATCGTGTTCAATACGATCGAATGCCAACAACAAATATTTGTATTACAGTTCTTGGCATATTTTCTAAAGTCATTGATTAATTTTAAAAATTTGATAAAATATTCTAATGTTGGGCTGTAAAAGTAAGCTTTAAATTAAATTCTGTGTTTTCTGTCTGTTGGCAAAAAAATAAAACACGAACTAAAATCATTTTTTAAAAAAATCTGGGATATTATGTTTTTATGATCGGATGCCAACAACAAATATTTTTATTTCAGTTCATGGCATATTTTCCTAGGTGCTTGATTGAATTTAAATCGTTTGATGAAATATTCTAAAGTAGGGCTGCAAAAGTAAGCTTTAAACTGCAATCTGTGTATTTTGTCGTTTGGCAAAAGATTAAAACACGCAATAAAATCATTTTTTAAAAAAATCTGGGAAACCGTGTTCAATACGATCGGATTCAATCAACAAATATTTTTAATACAGTTTTTGGAATATTTTCCTAGGTGATTGATTGAATTTAAACATTTGATGAAATATACTTATGTTGGGCTGTAAAAGTAAGCTTTTAACTAAAATCTGTGTTTTCTGTTGTTTGACAAAAGAATAAAACACGAAATAAAATGATTTTTTAAAAAAATCTGTGAAATCGTGTTCAATACGATCGGATGCCAGCAACAATTATTTTTAATACAGTCCTTGTCATATATTATAAAGTTCCTGATTAATGTCAAAAATTTGATGAAATATTCTTAAACAGGGCTGTAAAAGTAAGCTTTAAACTAAAATCTGTGTTATCCGTTGACAAATAAATAAAACACGAATTAGAATAGTTTTTTAAAAGATCTGGGAAATCGTTTTCAATTCGATCGGATGCCAACAACAAATATTTTTATTATAGTTCTTGACATATTTTCCTAGGTGATTGAGTGAATTTAAAAATTTGATGAAATATTCTTGTATAGGGCTGTAAGAGTAAGCTTTAAACTAAAATCTGTGTTTTCCGTCGTTTGACAAAAGAATAAAACAAGAATTAAAATAATTTTTTAAAAAAATCTGGGAAATCGTTTTCAATTCGATCGGATGCCAACAACAAATATTTTTATTACAGTTCTTGGCATATTTTCCTAGGTGATTGATTGAATTTAAAAATTTGATTAAATATTCTTATGTTTGGCTGTAAAAGTAAACTTTAAACTAAAATCTGTGTTTTCTGATGTTTGACAAAAGAATAAATAACGAATTAAAAAGATTTTTAAAAAAATCTGTGAAATCGTGTTCAATACGATCGGATGCCAGCAACAATTATTTTTATTACAGTTCTTGATTAATGTTAAAAATTTGATGATATATTCTTAAACAGGGCTGTAAAAGTAAGCTTTAAACTAAAATCTGTGTTTTCCGTCGTTTGACAAAAAAATAAAATACAAATTAAAAAATTTTTTTAAAAAATCTGGAAAATCGTGTTTAATACGATCGGATGCTAACAACAAATATTTTTATTACAGTTATTGGCATATTTTCCTAGGTGCTTGATTGAATTTAAAAATTTGCTGAAATATTCTTATGTAGGGCTTTAATAGTAAGTCATAAACTAAAATCTGTGTTTGCTGTCGTTTGGACAAGGAATAAAACGTGAAATAAAATGATTTTAAACAAAAATCTGGGAAACCGTGTTCAATACAATTATTACAGTTCTTGGCGTATTTTCTAAAGTTATTGATTAATTTTAAAAATTTGATGAAATATTCTCATGTGTGGCTGTAAAAGTAAGCTTTAAACTAAAATCTGTGTTTTCTGTCTGGTGGCAAAAAAATAAAACCCGAATTAAAATCATTTTTTAAAAAAATCTGGGAAATCATGTTCAATACGATCGGATGCCAACAACAAATATTTTTATTATAGTTCTTGGAATATTTTCCTAAGCTTTAAACTAAAATCTGTGTTTTCTGTCGTTTGAGAAAAGAATAAAACACGCAATCAAATCATTTTAAACGAGAAAGAAGTGCTATCTTCGGCATACCGAAGATTTAATACCCTTGCAGACCCAATCTTTTCAAAATGATCATAGTGCTTCGCCCGTATCTAAGAAGCACAGGGAAAATAGTTAATGCCGAGTATGGTTAAGATATCTTGAAAAACAAAACAGGTTTCCATACATCAACTTAATTTTCGACCGATCGTTCCTATGGCAACTATATGATATAGTAGCCCGATGTGAATAAGATTTTGCATAAGTGGAGGGAGCATAGTAAAACTAATAAATGCCGAGTTTGGTCAAGATATCTTGAAAAACAAAAAAAATTCCATACAACAGCATAATTTTCGACCGATCGATACTAATAGAATTTTGCATATATATGGGGAGCTTGGTAAAACTAATAAATACCAAGTTTAGTCAAGATAACTTTATAAACAAAAATGTTTTTCATACAAGAACCTACTTTTCGACCGATCGTTCCTATGGCAGCTATATGATATAGTGGTCCGATCCAGCTGGTTTTGACATATGAACTGCGTGCAACAGAAAGATGGAATTCTGCAAAGTTTCATAAAGATAGCTTTAAAACTGAGAGACTAGTCGCATAGAAACAGACAGACGGACAGACGGACATGGCTATATCAACTCGGCTGTTGATACTGATCAAGAATATATATACTTTATGGGGTCGGAGATGTCTCCTTCTATGCGTTACACATTTCACGACAAAATTATAATAACCTCTGCAAGGGTATAAAAAAAATCTGGGAAAGCCAACAACAAATATTTTCATTATAGTTCTTGGCATATTTTCCTAGGTGCTTTATTGAATTCAAAAATTTGATGAAATATTCTTATGTAGGGCTTTAAAAGTAAGCTTTAAACTTAAATCTGTGTTTTCCGTTTTTGACAAAAAAAATAAAACACGGAGTGAAATAACTTTTTAAAAAAATCTGGGAAATCGTGTTTAATACGTTCTTGGCATCTTTTCCTAGGTGCTTGATTGAATTTAAAAATTTGATGAAATATTCTTATTAGGGCTTGAAAAGATAATTTGATGATATATTCTCATGTTGGGCTCTAAAAGTAAGCTATAAACTAAAATCTGTGTTTTCTGTCGTTTGACAAAGGAATAAAACACGAAATTAAATGATTTTTAAGAAAAATCTGTGAAATTGTGTTTAATACGATCGGATGCCAAAAACAAATATTTTTATTTCAGTTCTTGGCATATTTTCCTATGTGCTTGATTGAATTTAAAAATTTGATGAAATATTCTTAATTAGGGCGTTAATAGTTAGCTATAAACTAAAAGCTGTGTTTGCTGCCGTTTGGCCAAGGAATAAAACGCGAATTAAAATCATTTTTTACAAAAATATGGGAGATCGTGTTCAATACAATCTGATGACAGGACTCGCTCAACGAGGGAATATTCTATAACAACAGCAAATAAAAGAAAACAACACTTGGTATGAAAAAAAAAAAATAAATTTTGCATTCAACATACACCCATCAAGCTCAGCCACAATAAGCCGAAACGACAATATTAAAAGGAGAGGCAGTTACAACAACAAAAACAATAACAGCATATTACATGGCTGAAACAACAAAAGCTGCAAATAATTAATGGCAGAAGAGCCCAATTTCGAGACAGCTGCTCCTATTGAGCAAAGGGGTTTGCCGACGTTGCAAGAGGCCTTGCACAATAGCTCACAATAGCTGAGTACCGGGCTCGACAACAAAAACAAGTGATACCCAAGCACAAAAGGAGTGGACGGAGAGTAAAACTCTTGCAGCAACGGCGACTGGTCAAGGAAATGATTCAGTTAGCCAAAGACGAATCAGACCGACAACGCTACACAGAGCGTCTTCAGCACCTAGATGAGCAGTTTCGCACTGGTGCGAAACAACGCAAACGGGAAACCGTTGCTTGAAAAAATACTTAACACTGATAGGCTTTACACTAACAAATGTGGTTGGAGAATTTTTTTTAAAAAACAAAACAAATGAATTGTAAACCGAAATGTGAGCCAACCACATTCTATAACAATTAATATTTTCATGTCTCAGGCATCTATATACTCAGCTGCAATAAAACATTTGTCAAATGATAAATTTTTTTATAAAAAAAATATCACCTACAATTTTATTTTGGATTTTCAAAGAAGAAAATATTTTTCTTTCTTTACAAATCCCACAATTAAAAATGTATGAAACAAAATTTTTAATAGAAAACCTTACTTTAACTTTCATGAACGTTTGAAAAAAAATTTTTTTTTCATTGAATATATATATAAAATACAATTAAATTACATAATGAGATGGTTTAGTGATTCTAGTGAGGCAAAAGACAATACTGTCCACGTTGTAAACAACGTCAAGATAATTGATCACACAGACGATATAAAATCGTTGTGGATCCTGTTATTAATTATCACGATAGTGTTAGTTTTACAATTTCAGCTTACAATATATGTTAAGCATAAACAAATTATCAAAAAACGTTACTTGAGCAGGGAGAACGATTTAGGAAAAATCTAAAATTCAAAAATTACTTTAACAATGACAGATATAGAATCCATTATTAGGCTCACATATAGAGATGAGCCAGATTTTCGTATTCGCACACTAAACGTACTGCGATTACACAGCGAATTCATTGCAGTATATGAATTCGAACAAGAATATATAGAAACTTACGGCACTAACACAAGTCCGTTAAGATAGCAACAATAGTAATGGTCCGATTGCATAAATAAGATTAAAATAAAAAAGTGCCACATGGAATGGCACCAGATAGCTGAAAAAATAAAGCTGCATAGATCGAATTTCGACAAATCATATAAGTGCCTAAATAAGAGCGCACCAGTTTTGCAACCGACCATAATTAAACACACTGAGATTCTTGTATATGAATACAATGAAATCAGGAGTTTAATTGAGGAGTGGCAGCATAAGCTCACAAGCTTACACAGAGTCCAAACTTCAGACATTTTACAACGTCTAATGGATAATCTGGTGAGCTTAAACGAAAAGTACAATCTCCAGCTTTATTTACCATCGGCATTAAACACGCCGGTAACGTTTGATAAGTCACTCCTGACAAACGACCAAATAGAAGACATAAAATTAGTAAACATGGCACAAACAGTTGTAGAATTTATCAAGCTAGCCACATCTCTGATACCAGAGTTTGACGGTAAGCCGGAAAACCTACAAAGTTTTCTAGATTCTTTGAATCTATTAGAAACCTTAAAAGGCACACATGAGCTAACAGCGATAAGCCTTATAAAAACAAAGCTTAAAGGCCATGCGAGAAATTTAATAAGTAATGAGAAGACAATTGCTGCAATCATTACGCAACTATCAAATGCAGTAAAAGGAGAATCGGTAGAAGTTGTGTCTGCCAAGCTTCTTAATCTGCAACAGAAAAATAAAACGGCTAACCAATACACCCAAGAGGTGGAAAAACTGGCAAAGGCCCTTGACGGCGCCTATATCAGTGAAGGTCTAAGCCAATCACTTGCAAACAAATACAGCACCACAACAGCTGTAAAAGCTATGACCCAAAATTGTTCAACTGATAAGGTAAAACTTATCATGCAGACAGGCACATTCGTAAATATGAATGATGTTATTTCCAAATTTGTTAATAGCTGCACAGAGATAACAGGTCAAAGTAACACTGTCCTGTATTATCAACGAGGTGCAAACAACAATAATAGAGGAGGCCGAGGTTATAATCGTGGCAGAAATTACAAACACAACAATAACAACCGAGGCGGTAACAACAACAACAACAATAATTACAATAACCGTGGAGGAAGACGAGGCCAAAATCGAGGAAGAGGCCGAGGTAACTCCAACCAAGGTTATAATAGTAACACTGTGAGAATGGCGCAAAATACGCCGGAAAACTCTCAGAACCCTTTGGAAAACAACCAGTAAATGCAAAGGTTCATTCCATCAATTACATGTTAATATATTTGTCACTTTTTATAATCACTCAACTGAAAATAAACTCACATTCCTAATAGATACTAGTGCAGATATCTCACTTTTAAAAATAAATTCAGATAATTTCAAAATTCAAGAAGAAAAAATTATAAACATCCACGGCATCGGCCAAGGTGTAATAAAATCTCAAGGAACAACTTCAATAGAACTTCAATCAACAAAATATATTATTCCACACGAATTTAATTTAGTAGATTCCGATTTTTTTATAAAATTCAATTGTCAATTAGATTTCAAACCAAGTGAAGACTGATTTATAATTAGACCTCAAAATATAAATTATCCAATTTATGTTCCGATAACATATAGTGCAACAATACAGTTCTCTTGCCAGCCAGATTCCAAGTAATTCGAAAAATAGACATTAATACAGTAAATAATTATATATTTGTTCCTAATCAAGAAATACATAATGTTATTTATGTTGCAAATACAATAGCAGCATCCAAACATGTATACAGTATGAAGATATTCAAAAACAAGTAGGGAAATTAATAAATGACAACATCGTAGAACCGTCTGTATCCGAGTATAACAGCCCACTCTTGTTAATTCCGAAAAAATCATTACCAAATTCGGAAGAAAAGAAACGGCGATTAGTAATTGACTACCGCCAAATCAACAAAAAACTACTTTCTGATAAATTCCCGCTCCCCAGAATTGATGATATTCTAGACCAACTGGGCAGAGCTAAATACTTTTCATGCCTTGACTTAATGTCATGTTTCCACCAAATAGAACTTGAAGAAAATTCAAGAAATATAACATATTTTTCAACGAGCAATGGCTCATATCGCTTCACGCGATTACCATTTGGTCTTAAAATAGCACCAAATTCATTTCAGAGAATGATGACTATAGCATTCTCGGGCTTAGAACACCCTCTTCTGGAACTTTCCCGAATCCCACATTCGGCCCTCCTGACATGGAATTCGTCCCGAATTCTTTCATAGGCTTTTGAACTCATTAATTGAATCGGCGCATGAGCCCTGGGCTTTCTGTTTACCATAGCTTTGATTCCTGAATTCACTTTCACTGGCCACCCTGCGTTCAAACTCTGTTCCCTGTTTTGTCACTTTCATATCGATAGTTTCAAGAATCGTTATGCCCAATTGGGATTGTCAAACTTCCAAATGTTACTATCTGACTCTCGGCAATGCCTGTCAACTCCTAATTTTGCAAAAACATTCCGGCGTAGCAAACACAAATCTGCTCCTGTATCCACAAGTCCTCTAAAAACTACCTTTGAATGAACAACAGACTTCAGTTCTAGCCCGGAAGGGGTAAACAAGCTTGCTGGCTTTATTTTGCCCTCATCCTGAACAAGATTTGTTCCCTTTTCTTGCTTTATATGCCCGTCCATTTTGCACTGAGCTGCTCTATGCCCTGGTTGATTGCAACGGAAACACTTAAATGTGATAGATCACCACACTTAAAACATTTTCTTACTGGTTCCGATCTTTTCCATGCGACGTTCTCATTTTTGCCGACCTGCGAGCTATTTTTATCTACTTGCTTTAAAGGCCCTCGCATCTTTTGGTACCCTTCTATCTGCATCTTCTACTGCCTCATATTTCTGGCTTGGTACAATGGAGCTTTTTTTGCTCTGGTATCCGGTATCCCATCTATGAAATATTCTATTAAACTTTCCTCTTCCAAATCTATCGCCTTCACTATCTCCATCAGCGCATAAAAATATTCATGCAGTGTTTCGCTCTTCTTCTGCTGACGCTTGCTAAGCCTACGATGTATTTCTGCCGATGATACCCTAACACCAAACTCATCGCACAATGCAACTTTCAACTTTTCGTTGGCAACGTATAAATAATTTGGCCTCACCGACGAGCAACTGCTTTGCATAAATGAACAACTGCAACTGGCTCCACTCTACCGTAAGTGCACATTCCTCCAGTTCTTCAATCCACTGATTTATGTCTGGGGTGTTCGACCCAGAGAATTGTGTGACACTCCCTTCGACATCCTTCAAAGTGAACCATGACCTAGCTAAACGCAGAGTTCCTGTTTGACGGTTCTGACCTACATTACTAGGATTTCTATCCTGATTCGATACATTATCGTTCACCGTTGTAAATGAATCCTCATCTCCCTCAGCACTGTTTCCTTGATCATTATTAACTGGAAGTCCATAGTGAACAAGCAGCCTATTTTGCAATTCCGCTTTTCTAACACTTGCACCAAGGCCTAGCTCTGTCAGTTTAATACGCAAATCCGCCACAAGCAATGCCAAGATCTAGTCTCTACTCATATTACAACTTAATTTTTTAATTTAATTTCGTCGTGTCTCTTTCGTTTACAAGATTCGTCTCTCTTTGATCGCCTTTTTCGTTGTCGTTTAAATCATTTCGTTCTGCTGAATTTCAAAATCCTATGCAATTCACCTTCCTAGAATTTCACCAGACGCTCTGTTGCTTTCTCAGTCGCACTTGAGCTAAATTTTCCTTACAAGGCTTTAATTCTTTCAGCAACCAAGTTTTACTTTTCAACTTTGAAAATCACAAAACTTCACCAGCAGAACTAGTCCACTACAGCACCGCAGAATTTACACAATTTTAGCATATGGGTATTAACTAATTCAACAATCTCGGTTGAGCCCCCAAAAATGTGGTCTCCAGTTTTCAGTGATGAACAACTCTGAGACTACGTTGTATTATTTTAATGTTTGTTTATTATTATTTTGTATAGTTGTAGCTTATAATGATATTTAGATAATAGTACTGTACATATGTAATTTTTTGTGTAAACTTAAAAGACTTTTCGAATCACTCCTGCGTGTGTAGCTTACGAGAAATCGGCATCGACTGACTCTCTTATGCAGAGCTTTAATAGTAAGCCATAAACTAAAATCTGTGTTTGCTGTCGTTTGGCCACGGGTAAAACGCAAAGTAAAATGATCTTTAAAAAAAATCTGTGTAATCGTGTTCAATACGATCGGATGCCAGCAACAAATATTTTTATTACAGTTCTTAACATATTGGGCTGTTAAAGTAAACTAAAATCTGTGTTTTCTGTCGTTTGGCAAACGAATAAACCACGAATTAAAATCTTTTTTTAAAAAAATCTGGCAAATCGTGTTCAATACGATCGGACTCCAACAACAAATATTTTTATTATAGTTCTTGGCATATATTCCTAGGAACTTGATTGAATTTAAAAATTCGATGAAATATTCTGAAAAAGTAAGCTCTAAACTAAAATCTGTGTTTTCCGTCGTTTGACAAAAGAAAACAAACACGAATTAAAATCATTTTTAAAAAAATTCTGCGAAATCGTGTTTAATTCGATCGAATGGCAACAACTAATATTTTTATTCCATTTTTTGGCATATTTTCCTAGGTGATTGATTGAATTACAAAATTTGATGATATATTCTTATGTAGAGCTTTAATAGTAAGCTATAAACTAAAATCTGTGTTTGCTGTCGTTTGGCCACGGAATAAAACGCGAAATAAAATGAACATAAACAAAAATCTAGGAAATCGTGTTCAATACGATCTGATGCCAGCAACAAATACTTTTATTACAGCTATTAGCATATTTTCTAAAGTTCTCGATAAATTTGAAAAATTTGATGAAATATTCTTTTTAAGGGCCTTAAAAGTAAGCTTTAAACTTAAATCTGTGTTTTCTGTCGTTTGACAAAAGAATAAAACACGAATTAAAATAATTTTCTAAAAAAATCAGGGAAATCATGTTCAATACGATCGGATGCCAACAACAAATATTTTTATTACAGTTCGTAGCATATTTACCTATGTGCTTGATTAATTTTGAAAATTTGATGAAATATTCTCATGTTGGGCTGTTAAAGTAAGCTTTAAACTAAAATCTGTCTTTTCTTTCTGTTGGCAAAAGAATAAAACACGAATTAAAATCATTTTTTAAAAAAATCTGCGAAATCGTGTTTAATACGATCGGATGACAACAGCAAATATTTTTATTATTTGTATTATTCTTGGCATATTTTCTTAGGTGCTTGATTGATTTTAAAAATCCTATGAAATATTCTTATGTTGGGCTTTAATAGTAAGCTATAAACTAAAATCTGTGTTTTCTGTTGTTTGGCAAAAGATTAAAACCCGAATTAAAATCATTTTTTAAAAAAATCTGAAAATTCGTGTTCAATACTATCGGATGCCAACAACAAATATTTTTATTACAGTTCTTGGCATATTTTTCTAAGTGCTCAAGTGATTTTAAAAAATTTATGAAATGCTCTTTTTTAGGGCTTTAAAAGTAAGCTATAAACTAAAATCATTGTTTTCATTAGTTTGGCAAATGAATAAAACACGAAATTAAAGGATTTTTAACAAAAATCTGTGAAATCGTGTTCAATACGATCGGATGCCAACAAAAAATATTTTTATTATTTGTATTATTCTTGGCGTATTTTCCTAGGTGCTTGATTGATTTTAAAAATCCTATGAAATATTCTTATGTTGGGCTTTAATAGTAAGCCATAAACTAAAATCTGTGTTTTCTGTCGTTTTTCAAAGGAATAAAACACGAAATAAAAGGATTTTTAACAAAAATCTTTAAAATCGTGTTCAATACGATCGGATGCCAACAACAAATATTTTTATTACAGTTCTTAACATATTTTTTAAAGTTCTACATTAATTTTAAAAATTTAATGAAATATTCTCATGTTGGGCTGTAAAACTAAGCTTTAAACTAAAATCTGTGTTTTCTGTCTATTGCAAAAGAAAAAAAAACAAACTAAAATCATTTTTTTAAAAAATCTGGGAAATCGTGCTCAATACGATCGGATCCCAGCGACAAATATTTTTATTATTTTTATTATTCTTGGCATATTTTCTAAAGTTCTTGATTAATTTTAAAAATTTGATAAAATATTCTCTTGTTGGGCTGTAAAAGTAAGCTTTAAACTAAAATCTGTGTTTTCTGTCTGTTGGCAAAAGAATAAAACACGAATTAAAATCATTTTTTAATAAAAATCTAGGAAATCGTGTTCAATACGATCGGTTGCCAACAACAAATATTTTGATTACAGTTCTAGGCACATTTTCTAAAGTTCTTGATTAATTTTAAAAATTTTATTAGATATTCTCATGTTGGATTGTAAAAGTAAGCTTTAAACTAAAATCTGTGTTTTCTGTAGCTTAGCAAAAGAATAAAACACGAATTAAAATAATTTTGTACAAAAATCTGAGTAATCGTGTTCAATATGATCGGATGCCAACAACAAATATTTTTATTATTCTTTGCATATTTTTCTATGTGCTCGATTGATTTTAAAAATTTGATGAAATATTCTTTTTTAGGGCTTTAAAAGTTAGCTATAAACTAAAATCTGTGTTTTCAGTCGTTTAGCAAAGGAATAAAACACGAAATAAAAGGATTTTTAACAAAAATCTGTGAAATCGTGTTCAATACGATCGGATGCCAACAACATATATTTTTATTTCAGTTCTTAACATATTTTCCAAAATTCTTGATTAATTTTAAAAATTTGATGAAATATTCTCATGTTGGGCTTTAAAAGTAAGCTTTAAACTAAAATCTGTTTTCTGTCTATTGGCAAAAGAATAAAACACGAACTAAAATCATTTTTTAAAAAAATCTGGGAAATCGTGCTCAATACGATCGGATCCCAGCGACAAACATTTTTATTATTTTTATTATTCTTGGCATATTTTCTGAAGTTCTAGACTAATTTCAAAAATTTGTTGAAATATTCTCTTGTTCGGCTGTAAAAGTAAGCTTTGAACTAAAATCTGTGTTTTCTGTCTGTTGGCAAAAGAATAAAACACGCATTAAAATCATTTTTTAAAAAAATCTGGGAAATCGTTTTCGATACGATCGGATGCCAACAACAAATAATTTTATGACAGTTCTTGGCATATTTACCTATGTGCTTGATTGATTTTAAAAATTTGATGAAATATTCTTATGTAGGGCTTTAAAAGTAAGCTTGAAACTTAAATCTGTGTTTTCTGTCGTTTGACAAAAGAATAAAACACGAATTAAAATTATTTTTTAAAAAAATCTGGGAAATCATGTTCAGTACGATCGGATGCCAACAACAAATATTTTTATTACAGTTCTTAGCATATTTACCTATGTGCTTGATTAATTTTGAAAATTTGATGAAATATTCTCAGGTTGGGCTGTAAAAGTAAGCTTTAAACTAAAATCTGTGTTTTCTGTCGCTTAGCAAAAGAATAAAACACGAAATAAAATGATTTGTAACAAAAATCTGGGAAATCGTGTTCAATATGATCGGATGCCAACAACAAATATTTTTATTATAGATCTTATCATATTTTCCTAGGTGCTTGATTGACTTCAAAAATTCGATGAAATATTCTAATGTTGGTCTGTAAAAGTAAGCTTTAAACTAAAATCTGTGTTTACTGCCTTTCGGCAAAATAAATCACGAAATAAAAATAAATTTTAAAGTTAAGATGATTTAAACCTGTTAAATCGAATAAAACACGAATTAAAATGATTTATTAAAAAAATCTGGGAAATCGTGTTCAATACGATCGGATGCCACAAAAAATATTTTTATTACAGTTCTTGGCATATATTCCTAGGTGCTTGATTGAATTAACAAATTTGATGAAATATAAACTAAAATCTGTGTTTTCTGTCGTTTGGCAAAGAAATAAAACGCGAAATAAAATGATTTGTAACAAAAATCTCTGAAATCGTGTTCAATACGATCGGATTCCAGCAACCAATATTTTTACTACAGTTCTTGGCATATTTTCTAAAGTTCTTGATTTATTTTAAAAATTTGATTAAATATTCTTATGTTGGGCTTTAAAAGTAAACTTTAAACTATTATCTGTGTTTTCTGTCTGTTGGCAAAAGAATAAAACACGAATTAAAATCATTTTTTAAAAAATATCTGGGAAATCGTGTTAAATACGATCGGATGCCAAAAACAAATATTTTTATTACAGTTCTTGGCATATTTTCTAAAGTTCTTGATTAATTTTAAAAATTTGATTAAATATTCTCATGTTGGGCTATAAAAGTAAGCTTTAAACTAAAATCTGTGTTTTTTGTCATTTGGCAAAAGATTACAACACGAATTAAAAACATTTATTAAAAAAATCTGGGAAATCGTGTTTAATACAATCGGATGCCAACAACAAATATTTTTATTACATTTCTTGGAATATTTTCCTAGGTGCTTGATTGAATTAAAAAATTTGATGAAATATTCTAATGTAGGGCTGTAAAAGAAAGCTCTAAACTAAAATCTGTGTTTTCTGTAGCTTAGCAAAAGAATAAAACACGTATTAAAATAATTTTTTAAAAAAATCTGGGAAATCGTCTTCAATATGATCGGATGCCAACAACAAATATTTTTATTATAGTTCTTGGCATATTTTCTTAGGTGCTCGATTGAATTCAAAAATTTGATGAAATATTCTAATGTAGGTCTGTGAAAGTAAGCTTTAAACTAAAATCTGTGTTTTCTGCCTTTTGGCAAACGAATAAATAACGAAATAAAAAAAATTTTAAATTTAAGATGATTTAAACCTGTTAAATCGCGTTCAATACGATCGGATGCCAACAACAAATATTTTTATTACAGTTCCTGGCATATTTTCTAAAGTTTTTGATTAATTTTTAAAACTTAATGAAATATTCTCATGTTGGGCTGTAAAAGTTAGCTTTAATTTAAAATCTGTGTTTTCTGTCTTTTGGCAAACAAATAAAACACGAATTCAAATGTTTTTTTAAAAAAATCTGGGAAATCGTGTTCAATACGATCGGATGCCAACAACAAATATTTTTATTACAGTTCTTGGCATATTTTCCTAGGTGCTGAAATTTGATGAAATATTCTAAAGTAGGGCTGTAATAGTAAGCTTTAAACTAAAATCTGTGTTTTCTGTCTTTTGGCAAGAGAATAAATCACGAAATAAGAAAAATTTTAAATTTAAGATGATTTAAACCTGTGAAATCGTGTTCAATACGATCGGATGCCAACAACAAATAATTTTATTACAGTTCCTGGCATATTTTCTAAAGTTTTTGATTAATTTTTAAAATTTACTGAAATATTCTTATGTTGGGCTATAAAAGTTAGCTTTAAACTAAAATCTGTGTTTTCTGTATTTTGGCAAACGAATAAAACACGAATTAAATTGATTTTTTAAAAAAATCTGGGAAATCGTGTTTAATACGATCGGATGCCAAAAACAAATTTTTTTATTACAGTTCTTGTCATATATTCCTAGGTGCTTGATTGAATTCAAAAATTTGATGAAATATTCTAATGTAGGTCTGTGAAAGTAAGCTTTAAACTAAAATCTGTGTTTTCTGCCTTTTGGCAAACGAATAAATAACGAAATAAAAAAATTTTAAATTTAAGATGATTTAAACCTGTTAAATCGCGTTCAATACGATCGGATGCCAACAACAAATATTTTTATTACAGTTCCTGGCATATTTTCTAAAGTTTTTGATTAATGTTTAAAATTTAATGAAATATTCTCATGTTGGGCTGTAAAAGTTAGCTTTAATTTAAAATCTGTGTTTTCTGTCTTTTGGCAAACAAATAAAACACGAATTCAAATGTTTTTTTAAAAAAATTTGGGAAATCGTGTTTAATACGATCGGATGCCAAAAACAAATATTTTTATTACAGTTCTTGGGATATATTCCTAGGCGCTTGATTTTATTCAAAAATTTGATGAAATATTCGTATGTGGGGCCTTAAAAGTAAGCTATAAACTAAAATATATTTTCCTAGCTGTTCAATTGAATTCAAAAATTTGATGAAATATTCCTATGTGGGGCTTTAAAAGTAAGAAATAAACTAAAATCTGTGTTTTCTGTCGTTTGGCAAAGGAATAAACACGAAATAAAATGATTTGTAACGAAAATCTGTGAAATCGTGTTCAATACGATCGGATGCCAGCAACAAATATTTTTATTACAGTTCTTGGCATATTTTCTAAAGTTCTTGATTAATTTTAAAAATATGATGAAATATTCTTTAAAAGTAAGCTTTAAACTAAAATCTAGGTTTTCTGTCGTTTGACACAAGAATAAAACACGAATTAAAATGATTTTTTAAAAATATCTGGGAAATTATGTTTAATACGATCGGATGCCAACAATAAATATTTTCATTACAGTTCTTAGCATACTTTCTAGAGTTCTAGATTAATTTTGAAAATTTGATGAAATATTCTCATGCTGGTCTGTAAAAGTAAGCTTTAAACTAAAATCTGTATTTTCTGTCTGTTGGCAAAAGAATACAACACGAATTAAATTCATTTTTTAATAAAAATCTGAGAAATCGTGTTCAATACGATCGGATGCCAACAACAAATACTTTTATTACAGTTCTTGGCATATTTTCTAAAGTTCTTGAATTATTTTAAAAGTTTTATTAAATATTCTCATGTTGGGCTTTAAAAGTAAGCTTTAAGTTAAAATCTGTGTTTTCTGTCGTTTGACAAAGGAATAAAACACGAACTAAAATCATTTTTTAAAAAAATCTGGGAAATCGTGCTTAATACGATCGCTTTAAAAGTAAGCTATAAACTAAAATCTGTGTTTTCTGTCGTTTGGTGAAAGAATAAAACACGAAATAAAATGATTTGTAACAAAAATCTGTGAAAACGTGTTCAATACGATCGGATGCCAGCAACAAATATTTTTATTACAGTTCTTGGCATATTTTCAAAAGTTCTTGATTAATTTTAAAAATTTGATGAAATATTCTCATGTTGGGCTTTAAACTAAAATCTGTGTTTTCTGTCGTTTGACAAAAAATTAAAACACGAATTAAAATCATTTTTTAAAAAAATCTAGGAAATCGCGTTCAATACGATCGGATGCCAACAACAAATATTTTTATTATTCTTATTATTTTTGGCATGTTTTCCTAGGTGCTTGATTGATTTTAAAATTTTATGTTATATTCTTATGTTTGGCTGTAAAAGTAAGCCTTAAACTATAATCTGTTTATTCTGTCGTTCGGCAAATGAATAAAACACGAACTAAAATAATTTTTTTTAAAAAAACTCTGGGAAATCGTCTTCAATACGATCGGATGCCACAACAAATATTTGTATTACAGTTCTTGGCATATATTCCTAGGTGCTTGATTGAATTCAAAAATTTGATGAAATATTCTTATGTAGGGCTTTAAAAGTAAGCTATAAACTAAAATCTGTGTTTTCTGTCGTTTAACAAAGGAATAAAACACGAAATAAAATGTTTTGTAACTAAAATCTGTGAAATCGTGTTCAATACGATCGGATGCCAGCAACCAATATTTTTACTACAGTTCTTGGCATATTTTCTAAAGTTCTTGATTCATTTTAAAAATTTGATTAAATATTCTAATGTTGGGCTTTAAAAGTAAGCTTTAAACTAAAATCTGTGTTTTTCTGTCTTTTGCCAAACGAATAAATCACGAAATAAAAAAAATTTTTAATTTAAGATGATTTAAACCTGTGAAATCGTGTTCAATACGATCGGATGCCAACAACAAAATATTTTTATTACAGTTCTTGGCATGTTTTCCTAGGTGCTTGATTGAATTCAAAAATTTGATGAAATATTCTTATGTAGGGCTTTAAAAGTAAGCTTTAAACTTAAATCTGTGTTTTCTGTCGTTTGACAAAAGAATAAAACATGAATTAAAATAATTTTTCAAAAACATCTGGGAAATCATGTTTAATACGATCGGATGCCAACAACAAATATTTTTATTACAGTTCTTGGCATATTTTCCTAGGTGCTTGATTGAAATCAAAAATTTGATGACATATTCTTATGTAGGGCTTTAAAAGTAAGCTTTAAACTTAAATCTGTGTTTTCTGTCGTTTGACAAAAGAATAAAACACGAATTAAAATCATTTGTAACAAAAATCTGTGAAATTGTGTTCAATACGATCGGATGCCAGCAACAAATATTTTTATTACAGTTCTTGGCATATTTTCTAAAGTTCTTGATGAATTTTAAAAATTTTATGAAATATACTTATGTTGTGCTGTAAAAGTAAGCTTTAAACTAAAATCTGTGTTTTCTGTCTTTTGGCAAACGAATAAAACACGAATTAAAATGATTTTTTAAAAAAATCTGGAAAATCGTGTTCAATACGATCGGATGCCAAAAACAAATATTTTTATTTTAGTTCTTGGCATATATTCCTAGGTGCTTGATTGAAATCAAAAATTTGATGAAATATTCTTATGTAGGGCTTTAAAAGTAAGCTTTAAACTTAAATCTGTGTTTTCTGTCGTTTGACAAAAGAATAAAACACGAATTAAAATCATTTGTAACAAAAATCTGTGAAATCGTGTTCAATACGATCGGATGCCAGCAACAAATATTTTTATTACAGTGCTTGGCATATTTTCTAAAGTTCTTGATTAATTTTAAAAATTTGATGAAATATTCTTTAAAAGTAAGCTTTAAACTAGAATCTGTGTTTTCTGTCGTTTGAAAAGAATAAAACACGAATTAAAATGATTTTTTAAAAATATCTGGGAAATCATGTTTAATACGATCGGATGCCAACAACAAATATTTTTATTACAGTTCTAAGCATACTTTCTAGAGTTATTGATTAATTTTGAAAATTTGATGAAATATTCTCATGTTGGGCTGTAAAAGTAAGCTTTGAACTAAAATCTGTATTTTCTATCTGTTGGCAAAAGAATACAACACGAATTAAATTCATTTTTTTTTTTAAATATTTATATTAACAACAAATACTTTTATTACAGTTCTTGGCATATTTTTTAAAGTTCTTGATTCATTTTAAAAATTTGATAAAATATTCTTATGTTGGGCTTTAAAAGTAAGCTTCAAACTTAAATCTGTTTTTTCCGTCGTTTGACAAAGGAATAAAACACGAACTAAAATCATTTTTTAAAAAAATCTGGGAAATCGTGCTCAATACGATCGCTTTAAAAGTAAGCTATATACTAAAATCTGTGATTTCTGTCGATTGATAAAGGAATAAAACACGAAATAAAGTGATTTGTAAAAAACTTCTGTCAAATCGTGTTCAATACGATCGGATGCCAGCAATCAATATTTTTATTACATTTCTTAGCATATTTTCTAAAGTTCTTGATTAATTTTAAAAATGTGATGATATATTCTCATGTTGGGCTGTAAAAGTAAGCTTTAAACTAAAATCTGTGTTTTCTGTCTGTTGGCAAAAGAATAAAACACGAATTAAAATGATTTTTTTTAAATAATCTGTGAAATCGTGTTCAATACGATAGGATGCCAGCAACAAATATGTTTATTACAGTTCTTGGCATATTTTCTAAAGTTCTTGATTAATTTTAAAAATGTGATGAAATATTCTAATGTTGGGATGTAAAAGTAAGCCTTAAACTAAAATCGGTGTTTTCTGACGTTTGGCAAAAGAATAAAACACGAATTTAAATCTGGGAAATTGTATTCAATACGATCGGATGCCAGCAACAGTTAAAATAGTTACAATAAGCTGTTAAGCATCTTTATAATCTGGCAACATTGTATCAGCATAGTACTCATTCTGTAATTGAGTACTAGTTCAGATTTTTGTACTCATGCTTTGAAGTTTCTATTAAACGTTTAACCGAACCACAACGTGTGTTTTTCTTTATGTGCATCTTAGGCACACCAGTAATATCCCAACATTGGTTATGGTTCCAGGTCTCGTTGTTTTCGGTTAAATAAGTACACAAAGTGTCTACGTTTTTGAAAGCTTCCTTTGGTTAAATTTTGAAAAGTTTATTTCGTGCGACGAATTACCTGGTGAAATTGTCAAAATGAACATGTGGCATCAAATAGAAAAACTTGGTGAGGACAATTATGACGTATGGCATATGGCCATGAAAAGTCTTGGTGTCTTGGTGGGGGCGGACCTATGGAATGTTGTGTGTGGAAAATATGTTAAGCCAGAAGGAAATGGTGAGGATATCGAAAAATGGGTTAGTGTCGACCAAAAAGCAATGGCTTACATAATTTTAAATCTGAAGCCAACACAGTTGATGCACATCAAGTCATGCCCAACATCTGCAGCCGTATGGAAAAAATAAAAGGATATTCATGTCTCAGTTGGATTAGGATTAGGAAGGTCCAATTATATCAAAAATTAATAAAAATCAATGACAAGTTGCAGGTCATCGTGCTTTTGAGCAGTTTACCATGACATATTCTTATGTAGGGCTTTAAAAAGTAAGCTTTAAACTTAAATCTGTGTGTCCTGAAATAATTCAACACACTCAAGTATATGTACATACAAATATGCAAAAATAAAAGAAGAACAATTGTTTGTTTATTTGCCTGGCTCGAGGTCCGGAGTTTTTAGTATTCAAGACAAAATGAAAATGCTATTTTGTTTGAAATTAACCAATATATTTCGGCTGCACTTCGGCAACCGTCTTCAGAGCACTAACCCAAAAACAAAAATAAAAAACAATTTACATTAAGATACATTAAATAAAATTAAAACAATTACTTAAACAATTTAAAAACATACAATGTTTTACACGTCTACGCTGTTTGACGTGGAAGTTGAAACTATTTGACAATTCAATAGATGTCTGTATAAGTGAGTGTAGTTTTCGGTATCCGTTTTGTAGTTTAGTCGTCTGCTGTTTGGTGTGTTTATTTTGTGTAACATTTCTAATGTATGTCTTTTGTTATAGGGTTGTTCTTGTTGTAAATTGTCGTCTCATCGAAATTTGGTGTGTGATTGCTTTTCATACAAATGGGTCTTAAGTGCTGTTTTTTGTATATTACAAACAAGTAAACCTGGGTTATTCAAAAATAAGAACTAAGTACAAAGACTCCAGAAAAACAATGAACAAATTTCAAATTACATTGGTAAAGTTAGTTAAACTTAAATGTAGCTTAAAGTTCCTTTTAAAATGCAGGAAATCATACCTAATACCTAATTTTATTAAGAACTTGACAAAACAATTGCCCATACTGACTACCGACAAAAAACTCCACCCTGACACAACTAAGGCGTTAACTAGACAAACACACTTTTTCCATAGCAAGATATAAAGCTTACTTATAAAACACAAACACACCTTATTACAAAAATAAACCAAACATATGGAAACAGCAAAAACAAACATAAAACAACTGATGACCACAGATGACTCCAAATAGCCCCGTACCTCGAGCCAGTAAAACAAACAAACAATTATAAAATGGAAAGGTCGCCAAATACAACATCAAAAAAGAACATTTTAAGAACTAATGATTAGTTTTCGAGACGCTCGAACTCAAGCTGTGAAGGCAACCCACTGTTATTGAAGTTACATGCACTCCCACCAGCAACGAACAGCGCCCAGACAAGGTTGACGTAACAGAAACTCCCCCGGAAAACCGCATAAAAAAACATAGAAGCATCCACGATCTACATGGTTTCTAACAATCGGACGTTCGAGAGGATTTAATACCTAATATTATCCAAAATAACAACATTTGGATAATCAGCTTTCCAACATTTGTGCTTCAACGTGCTGGGAAAAGTTGAAGCAAGATGTCGCGTATGCAACTTTAGGTGCATAGGAAGTCAACGAGCTGGTCAACGCGCTCATTGGACAGCCAACCGTGGGATCGCAAATTCGGCATAATTATTGCACATGCAAATGATTGAGGAATCAGCGGAACGAATAAAGTTCATTAGTTCCCAAGAAATGCGGAACCCGTGCGAAATACAGAATTAGGGCATTTCCACATATGCAACAACACCAAGCTGGAGACGCCGACGCCGACTGCGACGCTTCCTCGTTGGACTGAGGTTTCATTGACCACCCTTCGAGTTCTCTGGTCGCTGCATCTAGACCGGGTGACTCAATTCTGGCTTCTTTGCTGTTGGATTCGCGCGTTATATGGCACGCTTCTTCGTCTTGCAGCTTTCTGCCTGGCTCGCCAGCCAGCTTTCGGCATGAAACTCCTCCTTTTTTCAGTTTTGGCGTGTAATATTTTTATTTTTGGTATTTTGAATATTTTTGGCCTTGCGCTTAATTTGGCAATGTAAATTTGTATTACTTCGGCGTTTCGCGCAAGCACTTATATTCCTTTTTTTTAAATTAAATTTTTCCCTATATTTTAATATATGTTTTTATTATTTGATTTTATTTCAAATCGGTATTGGCACGATACATAGTGTAATTATTATGTGTGGCCGGTTAGAAATTTTGGGCTCTGGTATGAGCACGGCACGCCTGCCGTTTACCGCTGACAAAATGGAACTCCCCGCTGTACATTTGGTCAGCAACATAACAGGTGCCGAAATTCGGCACATGCATACATTGAACGGTGGTTACCGTTGTTGCCCATATGCACAGCTGCATTTTTGGTCAATGGCCTATATGAAGGCCAAGGGCATGCGATCCGCTCTCCTTCTAATTTCTTGAAGAGCCAATCGGGTGGCCAATCGCAATCGCCCTTTTTCGTTCCCCTTTCGGCGTCGTGGAACGCAAGCCGGGCGTTGCACTCTTCAGCTAATTGGGCCCCACAGTGTGCCCGACTTCACCCCCGATACTCTGACCATGTGACAAAAAGATATCAGCATGGCCGATAATGTCGAACGCAACCAAAACAAAATGGAATATCTACGCTGCCGATAGTGTCAAATGCAACATTCTTTTAAATTCGGCATAACGGTAATTTAAAATAAATATGTACGTAAAAAACAAAATACCCAGAACATAATTAAGTACATAATGTTATAACATCTTATTTCGATTCTAAAAATACCGTATACTTCTTATCATGCATTAATAGTGGTCAGCGTACTACGCATTGCTTGATACTAGCCACAAGGGTGACCATGTACTTTAATCTGTTAAGGCGATGTTGGGTGTATTTATGTTGTCGTCTCGTGACTTTCGTCAGCTGACATTTTACTTAGTGAAAAACCATACACTGATTTAGTAAAATTAAACGTACAAGAAGTATAATGGCTTTGCATTCGGCAATCAAAGGAAAATTAATCTCAGTTATAGGGGACGAGGTGAGCAGTTTAAGTTTTTAAAGCCCAATGCAGTAGTAACTACATATGCATATTTGTATGTACATATACTAAGATGTGTTGAATTATTCTTTCAGGACACTTGTGTGGGATTTCTTCTTGGTGGTGTTGGTGAAATCAATAAAAATCGCCATCCGAATTTTATGGTCGTTGATAAAAGTAAGCACAGGTAACACAATATTTTGTATCGTGACTCTACGTAGATACTTATTGATAGAACATTTTCAGGCACATACATAAGTAAGTTATTACCGTTATTGGTAACAAAAGTCCATCCAAAAATCCATATAAAACTGTTAATTGTTACAAATCTCAGTTAACATTATGTAACTTACAATATAATAATTTTATTACATTTTTGTATAACAACCTACAAACGTTTTGTCATGCCGCCCCATACCATCACTTCCCCGCCACCCTGTTTAACTGCACGGTTACGTTTCTTGTAGGAATTTAGTTTGCGCCACATAGTAGTCTTTCATCTGAGCGAAAAATATAAAATTTTCTTTCGTAAGAAAACAGTATTTCGACCTAGAAAACGGATGTCTGAGTCTTGTACTGCTTTGCAAAACGATTAATTCAATTGCCAGAGGAAACGAGTGATATACGTCTAGCAACGCGTGCGTTATAGTTCGTCTCATGCAGCACCCTTCTGACAGTTATTGGGTGAACTATACTTATACTATTTTTTTACCCTTGCAGAGGGTATTATAATTTTGCTCGAAATGTGTAACGCATAGAAGGGACATCTCCAACCCTATAAAGTATATACATATATTCTTGATCAGTATTAACAGCTGAGACGATATACGCATGTCCGCCTCTTTCTGTTGAGCGCAATACATATGTCGGAACCGGCTGGATCGGAACACTATATCACATAGCTGCCATAAGAACTATCGGTCGAAAAGTAGGTTCTTGTAGGAACAACTTTTTTGTTTATCAAGATATCTTGACCAAACTTGGCATTTATTAGATTTACAATTTTTCTCATATATGTATATGCAAAATCCTATTAACATCGGACCACTAAGTCGTATGGAAACTTTTTTGTTTTTCTAGATATCTCGACAAAACACGGCACTTATAAGTTTTACTATGCTCCCAACATTTATGTAATATAGCTGTCAATGTCGAAAATTAAGTTGTTCTATAGAAAACTTTTATGTTTTTCTAGATATCTTGACCAAACTCGGCATTTATAAGTTTCACTATGCTCTCTACATTTATGCAAAATCTTGTTTACATCGGATCTGAATATCATAAAGCCGCCATAGGAACCATCGGTCGAAAACGAGTTTCTTGAATGAAAAACTTTTTGTTTTTCAACATGTCATAAGCATGCATTAACTATTTTCCCTGTGCTTATTAGATACGGACAAAGCATTTTGAGTATTATGAAAAGCTTGGATCTGCAAAGGTTGGATCGGCGTGCCGAAGATAGCCCTTATTTTTCGTTAGATTTCTTTTTAGCATTTGAGGGCTTCACAATCCTTTAAACCGATTTATAATGCTGTGAATCGTGAAACAACCTCTTTCCATAACTACACCGATATAACCATAAGATTAACCTTGATTATGCAACCATTAAATTATTTTGCGTTAAGATTCAGAGGTTTATTTTTGCTTTGGACTCATATTTCACATTATTTATGTTTAGGGCACAAAATGCAATTAAAATTTAACAATTATCTATGATTTCAAATATCGGTAGATAGCAACACATGCTCTTGCTAATAGCGTTGTTACAATATGTGTAACAACCATAAAATAATACGAATTAAAACCAAAGTGTGCCAGTAAAATGTGTCTTTTATATTTAAATAATTCATTAAAGTTACTAACTCGCTGTAATTACAAAATGTTAACTGAGTTTTTTAAGAAATTAGTAGGGTAGAAAAATTATTTTAGATGCAAAATGGATGTAGAGTAGAAAATAATTGCCGTGCTTAAATTTATGTGTGTGCCTAAAGATGGTACATCAGTATAAAAAATGAAGCACTTGTTTCTTTTTTTTGTGTGTGAGGTCCTAACAGGGTAGCGAAATTATTCATTTTCTTGACATATCTGCGACATAGCTCCGCCCAGTACATTTTGCCGGCGGATTTATTTCGCTTTTTTTCTGGCGAAATTATGACGTTTGCAAATGACATAAATGCGCCGTTGATCAAGGCGGGATAATGTCGTTTTAAAGCAACATAGCTCCGCCGTTCTAAAAACGACATATCCGCGGAGATATGTCGTTTCAAAACGACATAATTCCGCCCTTGTCCACCTCGAGTTTATGTCGGTTTAAAACTATATAATTCCGCAGCTCTTAAAATGACATAGTTCCGGAGGAGTACGTATGTATGTATGTATTAGTAAATGCTCATATGCAAGTAATTCCGCTCACAGTTATTGTGTTTTAATTTTCAACTGAACATCTGCTGATTACAAATCGCGTAGTTGCGCTTTCTCATGCAACTGTCAAATTTAACCAAAATAACCACGACTTTTCGTAAATATATTATACTAGCGGGTATAACCCGGCCTTGCCCGTGGCACGTATGTTATAAAATCAATGTTTTCAAAAAGTTTTGAAAATGATTTTGAAACTGATCGGACGGGAATCAAACAACTTATATGCAAATCGGACAAAACTTAATATTCACAAAAAAAAATCTTTGTGTCGCATTCCACCCGAATAAGTTTGGATTCTGCGAAAAGTGGGAAACGAATTTGAGTGCGAAACGACACCCACCAAATCTTTGACCTCCATTTCCACCAAGGAGGAACGGATTTTTTGAAAAGTGTGAAACACCCCTCAAATGAATTTGAACAAAGATCTTTGAAAATAAGCTTAGGGCCGATCGGATCGTAAACAAAAAACTTTTATACAACCGTTTTCCGCCAATTTACCACTGCTGCGGGTGGAATTTAGCAAATCGCCGAAATACGTATTCACTAAGTTCTTATGTAGAGCTTTGAAAATAAGTTTGAAGCAAATCGGACACAACTTAAAACTTCTTCCAAAAAATCTTTAAATCGCATTCCCCCCGAAGAAGTTTGAATTCTGCGAAAAGTGTGAAACATGTCTCAAATGATTTTTCTTATAGATCTCTGGAAATGAATTTGAGCGCGAAACGTCACCCACCTCGACCTCTATTTCCACCAAGGAGGAATGGATTTTCCTGAAAGTGTGAAACACCCCTAAAATGAATTTGAACAAAGATCTTTGAAAATAAGTTTGAGGCCGATCGGATGGTAAACAAAAAAGTTACATACAACAATTTTTCGCGATTTTTCCACACTTGCGGGTGGAATTTCCTGAAACCCCGTCTTAACGTGCACCTACATCACATAAGGTAACTACAGTGAAAATTTTAGCTTCCTAGTTCTTACGGTTTGGGCTGTGCGTTGATCACCAATCAGTCAGTCAGTCAGGACAAACAGTTTTATATACAGAGATTTAAAAATCCTTTTTTTTATAGGCCGTTTGCCATTACCAGATCTGGGTGTAAAATTTTTTGTAAGTGTAAATAAAAGCATTGCGTATTGCCTCTTCGACTTCTTGTTACAGCTTGGACACTTAGGTTTAGTTTTTTTATTTATAGAACCATCTTTTGATTTATTGTGGGTAACAATTTGGTCCCAACAGGTACCTCAAATATTTGCATGATTGCATATGCTCAACAAATCGGACTGTGGGATTTTTAAGCATACATTCAATGGATTCAATTCAACAATTCAAGAATCGGACAGTTGACTTAAATTTGAAGCATTCGAGGAAAGCGTGGTTGTGGAAGATTTCATTTCCGACGACATTCCAGAAAAATTTGGTGATCACTGTCAAATAGGTCCGTGACAAAAAGCCCTGTATATCGATGTCCCCCATGTCAAAAACAACTATGGCGCCCATGATCTTTTGAGAGCAATCCTGATAACTCTGTCTCTCTTTTGCAATCGTTGCTGACCGTCGCTTCGCGCTCTGCAATAAGTATGAAATCAATCATTGTTATTGCACTCTTTTGGATTCTATTGTGTGTTAGCTTAGCACACACTCTAATTTTGGATATCGTCTTCAGCAGAGTCAGCATAGGTAGCGCGGAAACAATAACACCAACATAAAAAACTGCTGTCGATAGTGCTGTGCTTGCCAACTGGACAAGACAACAGCCCTGCGCGAAGTCGCACATAATAAAACTTGGTACAGCGCTTGTCGCTTGACCTCTTATCAGCAATTTCGTCGTTTGTTTTGGTTGTGCTAACAATTGTTTGCAAAGGCAAACTAATAGAACCTGTTGCAAGCGTTATGGTTGCTGGGCAATTGCAATACTTTTCATAAGAAAAGTATAATTTATCGCTTTGAAATGGATGAAAACTCAAATTCTGACTCGCAGCCAAGTACACAACGGCCTGCCACAGCCTAGTAGCAGCTCGGCAATAACAACACGCAGCACTACACATGCTACTAGTACTATCAAAGCCAAGTAGTGTATCCATCTACACTGTAGCAGCATCTGCTGCTGGTAGTGTCTGCTCTGCGCAAGAAAACCCAAAAAGCTGCTTAATTCAGATGCCACTCATGTCTGTTCAAAGGAAGCAGACAGGAAAATATAAGGCATTTAGAACCATTAAAAAAGCTAAACTAACCCCTATTAATAAAATATACTTAAAAAGATAATAATAATAATAATAATATGTGGTCGACCAGATGCAGCCACTACCTCTGACTCTATAGCTGCTGCACTTCGCAATATCCGATATGCAGTCCTAGCTAAGGAAGCTCACAACGCCATGGAACTGGATTCCTTATCCGATAGTGGAGAAAACAGCCTCTCAACCAGCGCAAATAGTCAATCTGACCGCACGAACCGACATAAGTCGTCTCCTTAACCTCCAGCTATCTGTGTGGCTCAAGTTAAAAAACCTCATGAGTAAGAGCGGGCACTCAACGCTGTTGTAACAGACAAGGAATACGACGTGCGTACATTCAAGTTCGGAGTCACGCGTATCTACTCTACAAATGCTCAAGCGTATCTATCAGTTGTTAGCACGTTAACTTAACTAAATTGTAAGTTTGGCACCACCAGCTGCGGGATGATAAATCTTATAGACTGGTACTAAGTGACATTCACATCAATGTCCCAAAAGATCTAATAGAGCGCACATTCTTTAATAAAGGATTCACAGTCCTTAAGAAAACCGGACTGGCTCCACATCCCGATCAACGGGGAGGACGATGAGCAAGTTTGATAGCTAGTTTCTAGTTTGCAGTCAGAGTGGAATAAAACAAATAAAGATTTTCGTAACTTGGCTCAGCATCTTATCTCCCTAAAATCCAATTGACCAACCCGCATTTAAAAATCGGATTGTGGAACGAACGAGGCTTAATGCTCGTACCAGAAACACACAAGCGTCATGGACTGAAAACTTGTTTGTCCGGCTATGAAATTTACCATGCTTATCACCCCAGTGGTAAGTGCAGTGCAGGTGGCGCCGCGATTATTGTCCGATCTTCTGTTCGGCATTTTCAGAATAAGCCCATATCGTGTCCTGTCCGCAGGCAACCCAACATTTTATTCGTACAACTCAGCTCACCCCTTCTGCTCTGGAGTTTTTCAAAACCAACGGGATTGCTTGGGATAGGCTCACAGCTCAATCACTATATGAACTCTCCTCGGATTACTTGCCCATACTGACAATAATGCATCACACACCTTGGTTTAGAGCTGACCTGGACAGAAAAAGAAACCTCAACATGAAGTTAAGCGTTTCGGAGGTCATTGAAGATGCAATCTCCGTGTTCATGGAAAACATAAGGCAAGCAGCAATTTGCACTTCGCCTAAGACGCTGCAACAACCGAATAAACGAAGGGCAGTGCAGCTGCCGACAACAGTTAGTGCTCTGCTTTGCTTAAAGAGGAGAGTTAGAAGGGAATATGCCAGAAAAAGTCCTTAATATGTACAAGCAGTCCCAAATTGATCGACTTTTTTACGCAGGAACAGATGCATCCACAAATTATTCACTCTGGAAACTGACAAGCCGCTTTAAGGGACAAATTATCCCGAAGGCTTCTATCAAGGATCCATCCATCAATCTTATTTCTGCTAGAGCGCTGCTCTTCATAGTCCTTTTGTTCAAACGCATTCTACGATTAGGACACTTTCCAAAGATCTGGAAGTCTGCACTGATCACGATGCTCCCTAAGCCAGAGAAGCAGCTCACAGACATTGACACATACAGACCAATCAGTCTCCTCCCTGTCCTTGGGAAGATGCTGGAAAGGGTTATCCTCAACCAAATCTTCCAGCCCACAATCCTGACACAGGCGATTCCAAAGAGTCAGTTTGGCTTTCGAAAACGTCACGGAACCCCGCAACAACTAAACCGAGTGATCAATTTTGCACTGGAAGCCATGGAGGAAAAAGAATATGTGATAGCAGTGTTCTTGGATATACAAAAACCCTTTTATAGTATGGCATCCTGGACTTCTCAGCAAATTAAAAATCCGCTTAACGCCACAATTGTTCCTGTTAGTGAGTAGCTTCTTAAGGATAGAACATTATGTGTAGTCATCGATGGTGAAAAGTCGACAAATCGACCCATATGCGTCGAAGTCCCAAAAGGCAGCGTCCTTGGTCCCACTCTCTACACAATTTGACATGCCATCAACCTGCTCGGTTACAGCAGTGGACAGGGAGGATGTCCTTATAGCCACGTATGCAGATGAAACTGCTGTGCTGACCAGGAGTCCTCTAATTGGCACTGCCACAGAGGCGTTACAGGAATACCTGTATGTAGCTTCGAAACATGAGCCTTGGGAGCAATAGCATCAATAGTAGGAAATGTGCAAGTGTCACATTTGCTACTAGGAGAGATTCCTGTCTAAGGGTAATTTTGCTCAGCTCTACTTTAAAACATGAACCCGCACACAAATACCTCGAAGTCATTTTGGAAAGAAATCACACGTTCAGACATTTCTCAATGGTTTAACAAAAAGTTCTGTCTAAGGCTACGAAGATGACTCGGCTGCTTTCTGCTAATAACAAGCTTTCTCTTACAAACAAAGTGAAGATATACAAAACAATACTGACTCCTATATGGACCTATGCGCTGCAAATGTACTGGATTGCCGCAAAATCCCACCTGAACAGAATAAAAGTCGCACAAAGTAAAATTCTTAAAAGGATATGTAATGCTCCTTGGTATATGCTTACTAGGGATATCGAGAGAGACCTAAGAGTTCCCAAAGTAGGAGGCGTAATCCGTCAGCATGCCAAAAGATACTTTGAGCGCCTTCGCTCCCATCCCAACCCACTAGCAAGGGTCCTTGCTTTTCCTGGAAAAACAAAAATAAGGTGCCCCATTTTAGGAGCCTGTCTCTCTAGGGAAAAAAGATAAGACTTTTTAAAGTCAATGGAAATATTTATATAATTCTTGAAATTAAATTAATATTATATTGAAGAAATAAAATAATTTAAAGACTTTATATAAATATTTGCATCAACTTAAAAAAAAAAACAGATTTTCTCGGAGCCAACATGCAACATGCATTCATATGTCAACACAAATTTGGGATAGGTCATGTTCAGCGCTAGAAAACTAATGAAATTTATTTTTTTACCAGCTAAAGCCATAGCAGTGAATAACAACACATATATACATATTTTGATGTAGTTACGCATTCATAATTCACTCATACAAACATAGGTGCTTGCACGCCATTGGCTGAAATAAGAAATTCTCTCGAGCATACACTGTCCAAAAACAAAAATGAAATCAATCTATGTGTGCTATTTTCTTAACATAGTTATTGCACAAGATGCGCTTTGTGAACAAATTATTTTATTTTCTAATTTTCCTATAAAATTTATCATTAGTGTCTAGGGTAATGTATCATGCAAAAGTACTATGCCTCTATCGTAAGTTTAAAACTTTTTCGCTCATTGTATTTCGAAAACGAGGCGACCCAAAGTACAATGCGTCGCAATCAAATGTATAGGCTTTACTCATCTTAGTGTTTATATTGTCATTGGTTCAGGGTATCCCCTAGTCGGGAAATCCCGACTAAAGCCTCTTATTTGTTGAGGGTTCTTTTGTTTTCCATATGTGCACGGATTTGGTTTTTGAATATTTACAATACCCTTTATTATTGTCATTTTAATCGCGGTACATCCCAATAACTTGCTATCGATAAAAATAACTAACTGTAAATCAAATAAACAAGTTAATTGGAATACCCACTAATTTAAGCCACAGTTTTAAAGCAGTTGTATTTTTGAACAAATACGAATATGCCTTAGCACAGAAAGATCTACTGTTGAAAATTTCATTGATATCGGTTAAGAAGCACTTATTATTAAAGAAAACGTATGTTTATATTGACACGTCTTTGCGGCAGCTAGCGCAAATTGTAAGAATGTTTTTAAACATGTACATACATACATTCATGCGCGAATTAATCAAAATCTATAAACGACATTATAATTGCTATTGTATTGTATTCTGTGCTGTGTGTATGTGCAGCGCGCTCATGTGGTTTCAATTATTCACGACCGAAGTAATTTTAACAAGTGAGAGTGCAAACAAAATTAACAACCAAAGTCCGAAAATACGTTAATTCATTCGGAACAGGAAGATTTTGCAAAGATTGCATTAGAATCCAAAACGCCAATTGTAGCAAAATTAGATTAAACAAATTAAAAGTTTTCGAACATTTTAATATATTTCACACGAACTTTATGTGTTGCGCCCCAAAACACAACTGTTCTTTATTTTTCAATCAGAAAGTTCCAAAGATATTTAATATGGCTAAAAATACCTGGTTAGCCACACTAGCTTAGTAGATTCAAATGCTACAAAAAGCTTGACATTTTATACTAATTGCTTAAAAACAGAACAGAACGAGGCATTTAACGTGAAGGGTGTTGCTTATGGCCACTGATCAAAAAATTAAGCGGCTTTTAATAGGTGGGGTTTTGATCTTAATACATCTAGCTTGAACGTAAGCGACAATGAAATATTGAAATAATGGAGAATCGACGTCATATAAAATTGCTTAGAAATATAATTATATTTTTATAGGATTCTATTTCTTATATCACGTGATCTTACTTCGCCAGATGGCATAGTTTCGTATTGGCATATAATAAGACAATTGTTTAAGATCGAAACAACAGCTTTGCCCCAAAGAACGAAGCATCCTTTAGTGCGAGCGAAACAAAATTCAGCGGTGCCGTTCTGTAACACAAATCATGTGTCTCTAACTCGTTTGCTCTCTGAGCAAACTCCCTTGTTACCACTCATCCATAAATAACTCTTGTGTTTCTTAACTGATCAAATCTTCTTAATCTCATTGGCCCTAGAATATGAAATGAGAGTTTCGTTGTTACATGGGAAAACTTATTCCAACGTAGGTGTGTTCTACTAAGGCGCTACAAGTGACATATGGTAAAGTGAGTCAAAAAATCGCCCTAAGAATAACACTGCTTATCCAGCAACCTCCTGGTATGAATGCAAGTTGGTCGGACACAACATTTTCCTATTGGAAGTGGTTAGGGCCGGTATGAAACTTCAGCTGGATACAGCAAACGGTTGTTACCCAACCCAAATTGGGTAACCTCATGAGTACCAAGCCGAGGCGACACTACTGGTGTGGCACATTATGCTGACTTATAAATTTCGCAAGTTGAGGTTGCCCTTCTACATCGGCCCATTGACTCTCCCGTACAGATAAACAGACAAACGGACATGGCTAGATCGACTCGGCTATAGAAGTTAACGTGTGCTCTTTGCAAATAGTAATTTAGTACTTTATAAGTAACTTCCGCATTGGCTAATAATTTCAATAATGGAGCTGACACAGCGAATGCTTGAGTTCAGCGTTCTGATCACTACGGTTAGCGGCGGTAACCCATCATGCAAGGGATCCATGTGTCGCAAGAGCAGCGTTATCGCTTATGCTGAGTCGGCTGGGCGACTGTAGTTTTGTAGCTTATCCTTCTTTGTTGCTTATGCCTTTTTGGTAGCTTATGCCTCAGTTCGCTGGTGGCTTCAGTTTTAGTTCTGTTTTGATAGCTTAAGTCGACATTCGACCTGCCAATAAACGTGCTCCGGCAATTGCCGTTAAATCATTCTTTCCATCGATTCACCTTGACAGCCCACCACAACAATAATGGATTGAGCAGGCCGCCTACCGATATCATTGCTGAATTCATCGTAGGCGCACAGTGCATAATTTATTGCTGAGCCGCAAGGACAGCATTCTACACAAGTGAAGACAAACATCGATTCACGCTGAGAGCCCGCGACCGGGACACCAACAACATTGGATTGAGCCAGAAGCCTACCGACACCCATTACTGGATTCATCGAAGATGCAACCTGAATAATTTAGATGCTAACCAAGAATAATAATACATTACACAAAACTATTATATAATTTTAAAAATTGACAAATGACTTACTAATAGCGGAAGTTGTGCTTGCCCTTGTTAATCGGTCCCTTGACCACCCCCTGTGCGGATGAACAGACAAACGGACATGTTTAGAGCGACTCGGCTATATATGTATATTAACCATACATTGCAAAAAACCATGATATCTTTTTACCTATTTTCAATGGGTTTAGGGTATAAATAGGACCGATTTCCGGTTAAATCAGTTCGAACAACTGAAAGTGCTCTAGTCGGAAGATACTCTTTTACCAAATCTGACCTGTGCGTAACAGAAATGATCCTTTATACAATTTGTGACGATTTGCAACGAATTCAGATTATAATTAAGAATAGAGCAATGATAATAAAAAAAAGGGTTGTTTTGCATGAATACGAATTTACTAGATACACACATACGAACATACACATAACATTAACACACATTAATACGCAATACAATCGCAATTGAATACCAAATAGAACGCGCTTGTATGAATGCATGTGTGCACATGCACACATAAAATGTCTGCGATTGGAATTAGCTACCACGTGTTTTGGTAATATAACCGTTTACTTTAATAACTTCAACAAAAGAATACAGAGCAAAGAGTGAGGGCGGTACACACTCTGCACACATGCATACGTACATACAATGTTTCCACTAGAATTCAAAAGAAAACATACTTACATACAGCAAGAAAATCAGCGATAACAACGTTGTGCTCTAACTGCGAAACGGCTTGGGCTCGGCGTTCGGCTGATCATTCGGCTGCAGACCATACAAAACTTAGAGCAAGCACTGCTGGGACGCTTTCGGGACAAAAACAGCCAGTCACTTTTTGTCAATTTGACTCTATGTATATTATGCTTATAGATTCGTCAAAATGTAACAAACTTAGCGTTCACATGTACACCGAGGAAGACAGACGGGCATGACTAAATCGAACCGACTATTCATTCTAACCAAAAAAGTAAATACTTAAGCGGTCGGAGAAGTGTAGTTCATACTGACAAGTGCATGACAGAGTGGATGTGTATTTCTGAATATGCATATAATGAAAGAGGATATGTCATAGCGGGTCTTGTTAGAGTTCTGTTGCTTAATGTTTATATTTTACTTGTGTTATTTAGATACTGCAGTGAGCGAAATTGAAGATTGCTTTAAGCGTTTTTTAAAACGTGATGACATCGACATAATCTTGATAAATCAAACATATGCTGAACTTATTCGTCACATTATCGATGCACACACTTCACCAGTACCAGCAGTTCTTGAAATCCCATCAAAAGATCATCCCTACGATGCCAGTAAGGACTCTATTTTACGACGTGCACGTGTAAGTTTTTTCTTTTTTTCGAAACTTACCATTGCAAAACTTAATTTTTGTAATTGACAGGGCATGTTTAATCCCGAGGATTTGGTACGCTGAATTTTAAAATTGTTCCTCTACATATATTTAAACTTGTTCAATGTTTTATAATACCTTTATTTAAAGTGTTAAATAAAACGCAAAAAAAATAACATAAATAAATGTGTGCGGCTTTCAATAGGTTGGGTTTTGACTTAACGGAATACATCTAGGTTTAACTCAAACGCTCTCTGAGCAAGAAATGAAATAAATGATGTCGGACCGCACTAATTTTATGCCTTAGCTGTCCTATCAATATGTTGTATGGAAGCGGACACAATACAATTACAATTCGAATTGCGTATAAAAAATGTGTGAATATATATACAGAAATGCATGCACTTTGCGCTAGCTGCCACGGAGCTTGAGTACATTTTCCTTTATAGATTATGTGTCTGTGTGTTCTATAGTCTCTGTTTTCAATGCGTTGTTACATTTGGACAAATGGACAGGAAGTATATGCACTAGGGACTAACTTCCATGTTTGCCAATATGACCACACGCATTCTTGAATAGTTTTTGTGTTTCGAAACTGATCAATATTTTAAATCTTTTTGGGCGATAGGATATTCAATAAACAAAAAAAACTCCCTAGTTGCCATTGTGTAATATGTATCGTTTTTTAATTTATATCGATTGCTTGGAATTGGGAAAACCTATTGCTTATTTGAAGCATATTTTTGGCAGCGCGTTGTCAAAAGCGTCCACAGCCAGGAGATCGGATATCAGAATTCTTTAAAAAAAAATTGAGAAGTTGGATAGTGTGGGTCCAAAGACAATATAAGCACTGAGGTGAGTAACGCCTGCGACCAAAAATGTAATGCCTGGCGTTTCATCTGGCGTTTGAGTTTTCGCACGACATGCATGCCGACGGCTGTTCGTTCAGACAAACGAATGCCGAAGCCGCGGCTTGCTGATGCGCTGACACGAGCAACAAAGTTAGTCGCCAGCCTGATTTCAGCATAGCTGGTCGATGGTGTTTTGCGTCGCTTCGTTTTCGAAGCATATTGAGCGAAAAGTTTTCAACTTACGATCGACGCAAACTACTTCTGCTTTATCCATGAAATGCATGCTTTATTTAAATGATTCATTACCCAAGATACTAACTAAAAATGTTGCAGGAAAATCTAAGAATAAAATAATTTTTTTACAAGGCGCATCTTGTGCAATAACTATATTAAGAAAATATCACACATCGATTTATTTCACTTTTTTTTTTGGACAGTGTATGATCTAGAGAAGATCTTGTCTCAGCCAATGGCGTTCAAGCACCTATGTGTGTATGTGTGCGTTATGCATGCATAGATACATCAAAATATGTATATATGTATCGTTATTCACTGCTCTAGCTTTGGCTGGCAAAGAAATAAATTTAGTTAGTTACCTATCCCAAATTTGTATTCACATATGAATGCATGTTGTGTACTGAGGTTTTTAAAGTCAATGCAAATATTTATTGTTGTTACTAAAGATTCATTTTAAGCAATTTTTTATAATAAATAATCGTTTAATTATAGAATATATAGAATCATAAAATTATATAAATATTTGCATCGACTTAAAAATACAGATTTTCTACAGAACATGCTCAGTACACAACATGCATTCATATGTCAACACAAATTTGGGCTAGCTCATGCATGATCAGCGCCAGAAAACTAAGAAAAGATATTTCTTTGCCAGCTAAAGCTAGAGCTGTGAATAACAACACATTCAAATATGTTGTTATGTACATATACTAACACACATACAAGCATAATTGCTTGAACTGCTCTCATAGAGCCGAAGCTAAGAGTACATTCTATTTTTAGCTTTTCGCTCTTTCGGCTGTGAGAGTGCAATGATACTGATTTCGTTTTCGTTCTCAAATTTCAAAAAAAGCAAGCTGAATAGTAGCATTTTGCTATACGGCGTTACTCATCTTAGTGTTTGAATTGTCTTTGGTGGGTCCTTATCTGTTTTTGGCACCATGTCGAAAACGGCCTGGTTTCATGGAGCCAACATCAAGGACCGCATTGAACATAGTTGCGTGGCCAGAGAGTCAGGAAGCGCCTTAACCATCTTACCGTGGACGTTAATTATTAACAAATATTAATTTGCTCTAGCACTTTGGCTTTATTTACAAGCCGGACAATACAGTGAGGTCTAAAATCTAGCTTTAGTGTGGAAATTCCTGGATAATAGCGAATTTAAATCGCGCTTCCAAATCCGAATCTCATCAAAGAGAGCAAAGACTACCGCTTGAAGCTGCGGGTGCAGCATTTGTCAATTATAGAATGCATGATACACTGCAGAAATTGTTTGACAAAAATGTGGATCAATTTTTAACGAGTGCGTTTACCATACCTAACCTCGAATACATTTTGAATTTTTGTTTGATCTAATTTTGTCAAGAAAAACAAAACCAATATCGACTTTATCCCAAAATTGTTGAAATGACCCTAAATTTCAAGAAAGCCTATTAAAGTAAGCTTGTCTGCTGCCAAGGCTACAATTTTTTCCAATTTTTGATTGGTGCTGCGCTGAATGTAGAGGCAGCACTGCCGTTTTCAGTGTCAACTTCTAAGCTTTTATAAGCAACTCCGGCGATTTTTTGTTGTTTCACATACTACGTCTAGTTATCAAAATAGTTCTGATTTGGTTGATTTTTGGACTCTTTTGAATACTGGACGCTTTAGTAGTGCCATTAAGTAACTTGCTATAAATTTTCTACATTTTATACTATAATTGCGGTTATCTCTTGGAGGCCGCATAATTGGGAAATTTGAGAGCATATCAGAAGTTATTTTTTAACGAGCTTTCTTAAGAAAGCTAAATCGGACAGAGAAGTAGCGATCACATAAAAATAGACACACGATCGTGGGTACAATACATCTCTTGATGAGATTCAAATATTTGGACATGATGGGCTAAACAGAAAAGCTTGTAAAGCAGCAGGTGTGCGTTTTCCTGTTCAAGGTCCTATTTGAAATTTGGAAGTATGTTTTGAGCTATACTATTTCTGCAAATGGGATAAAACTATATTTTTTGTTTGTTTATTGTATTGGATCAAAAATAGCATAAATTTTAATTACAACACAGTTGGCTTAGGTGATGTTTCGCCAAGTCTGTTTAAGTCCTCAGGCTTTATCGTGGACTAACGACAAAGCGGCTTTTTTGAATAAGGCTGCATCGTCACGTGGGTAGAGACTCTGGGCGTCTCTTATGTCGTGGTTGCCCACCCCTGAACCCAAATTGGTGATCAGGAAGGATGGCCATGTGATCCATAAGCCTTGGAAGTCGGGCGACAATCAGTCTTTCCCAGACCTTCGACAGGGAAGGCAGGAGACTGATCGGCCGATATGACTCAGGGTCATATTCCGGTTTGCCCGGCTTATGGATCATATGGATCCTCGCTAACTTCTACTGGGCAGGGAAAGGTTGCGTCCTTAATTTGGCGTTGAACGTTATAAAAAGGAGCGCGCGCATTGGCAGGGCCTTCAGGGCGGTGTGGCATATTCATCATGGCCCGGACCTTTAGTCCTAGGAAGGACTTTGACGACGTTGATTACCTCCTCCACGCGGATATGACCGATAGGTGGTGACATCTGAATCGGACTCTCCAACGCTCGGGTAGTATCATCGAGCTCTTCTGGGGAGGCTGAATTGAATGTTGAAAACCGTTCCTCCAGGTGGCTGGCGAAGGTGACATCTTGTTTTCTAGTTCTAATTTCTGTGAGCAGAATTATTCCGATGGCGTGTTTTTGTACTAGGGCCTTCTAGTACTTTGCCTGAAATGCCATTAGCATTCTAGATTAGCACCTTCAGTGGCATGTTCAATCGGATAGCAACACGGTTAAAAGGGGAAGGATTTGCTGTTGCATACCCTAAAGCTGCTGTTGCATTTCTACCATCCTCTCCATAGCTCGGCTCGGCTTGCGCTGGTCCTTCTTGCTGGCTAGACCTGGGGGCGTTGTTCTCTGTGCTGAATGCAGCTAGTCATCTTCTGGTGGCAGCGGCGTATCAAAGCCCTTCTACTTGTTCAGTGGGTGCTGTACGGGGGAAGTCAATAGGTGTAGGCCCATGAACTTTATAGCTGCGGCTTCGGCTCGCTTAAGTCGGTGGGAGATTTTTCATTTTGGCGGGCTTTGGGGCCCCCGCATGCTTTGTATATTCGGTGAACCACTCACAGTGCTTATAGTTGGCAGGGTGGTTACCACCGCAGTGGGCGCGTGTTGCCGGAACTGAGTCGGGCCGTGTGCAATCTGCAGTGCGATGATTGAGCCTGCATTTAACGCATTGATGCGAATGAACTTGTGTGCGTAGACTTGTATAGTAGCTCGGTTGTGTAAACCTTATTGTGCGCTACATTTATAATGTTTGATGAAGGTACAAGTGCAAATGAAAATGGTGAGGTGACATCAGCTAATCAAGTGGCGGTTGGAACCCAGCCCTCACTACACCTTTACGAAGCCAAGCGGCTTACGCCTAAATTGCCTGCGAAGGGGACATCAGCTGCACTTGCAGAGTTTGTGGAAGCAAGCATCATAGCCTGTTGCATCTTGGCAACCCAAGCAGTCACAACGCTGCTCCTAGCTCGCACAATGCTTAAGATACCGACCATTATTCTTCATCTCTAAACATTCTGGCGGCAAGTTCATTTTCGCCACTCACCACCGCCCAGCATCTTAAGCACGATGTTATCCTACTTGCAACTGCCGTCAACAATGTAAAAAAACGAGTTGGCTCCTTGGTGCCCTGCCGTGCGATGCTCGACTCTGGGTCGCAGCTGCACATCATCACCTCTCGTCTTGCTCAACAGCTACAGCTGCGCAAATTCAAATCAACAACAGTCGTTTTTGCGGTAAACATCAATGTCCAATCTCGAGTGTCGGAGTACTTCACATGCATCCCGGCGTTGTTAACCATCCGTCACCGATAACCAGCCTGGCTTTCACTCTTGACCCTGCATCATTTAACATTCCGTCAAATTTACAACTAGCTGATCCTGAACTCTTCAAATCTCAGCAAATCGACATATTGATCGGAGCCAGTCTGTTTTTCGGTCTGCTATGCGTTAGCCAGATTTAACTAGCTGTTGGACAGCCGATATTGCAAAGGACTCGCGTTGGTTGGCTCGCGACGGGACACATGCGGACAAATCATCACTCGTGGTCATGCGATCAACGGTGAATCCAGATCTGCTGGTAGTCTCGAATCTGCAGTAGAATGCACATATTGACGAATTAATCGGTCGTTTTTGGGAACTGGATTGCTGCACCGAGCCTGAGTCCTTACCAAACAGGGAGGATCGGGACTGGGGGCACACTTCCAGGCCAATTTTAAATGTCTGCCGACTGGCGAGTTTTCGGTTCGTTTCGTGACTTCCATCAAAAGGCGCTTCGTCGATTCCCTAATTTAGAAAGAAAACTAGGCCGCAAACCAATTTTGAAAACCCAGAATACAGTATTTATCAAGGAATATCTTGACTTGGATCATATGTCACTTGTAAGCTTAGCTGCACTGGGTCAACGCAAGTACTACTTGTCACATCACTGCGTGTTCAAGGAGGATAGCACTACAGCCAAGCTATGGCTTGATGGTTTGTTAGCTACTACCCCTGGACACTCGCTTAATGATGCACTGATGGCAGGTCCTACCATCCAACCGAAGCTGTTTTGATACAAGGTATTTCTCGGAACTGCAGCGCAACTTGATCTCTCGATTGGCTGCAAGTTCATCAATTCGTTTTCCAAGCTGCAACGGGTCTTTGGTTATATTTACAAGTTTTTAAATCGAATCCGAGGAGCTGAACTAACTGTAGACCTGGCGTTGATTACTGCGGACCATTTTTCTACAAGTGAAATGCTATATCAGCCTGTTCATATGCTTCGCTACAAAGGCTGTGCACTTAGAGCTTGTAAAGGATTTGTGTACAACATCGTTTCTTAAAGCCGGAAATCGATTTATCCTGAATCGCTCTCGACCTTCAAGGATCTGGTCTGACAATGCGACAAACTTTGTAGATGCCAAGAATCAGATCTGAGCCGCCTGTTCACGAGTTTTTCCTATCCGACTCTATTGAATACTCGCTCTCCGCATTTTGGCCGACTATGGGAAGCCGCTGTGAAGACTGCGAAGCACCACTTTTATCGCTCTGTTGGCCCTCCCATATTGGATTTCGACTCGCTGCGCTCGCTTGTTTGGTACATCACAGCAATTATTACATTAGCATTACACAGTTGATTCCAAAACATAAACAAGGGCCAGCGGCAAAGCTACCCCACTAACCAAACAACATTAAGACAGGACATGCAGAACAATAAATGTGGACATTCAAAATTGTTCACATCTGGTCCGAACTCGTGACAGCAAGAGAGTAAGAAAAACATATGATTTGTGTGGTAGAAGAGTATCGCTGTCTTTTTATTTCGCTCCCACTAAAGGAAACTGTTTGGCTTTATCCCAGCTCTCTCTCATTATGTCTACAGATCGTTTAAAAGTGTGTGTGTATGTGTCCGCACAAATTAAATTATTTTCAAATGTCGGAGGTATTTCTTGCATTTAGCTCGTCATAGTTGGTAAGGGTACCTAAGCGTTGCATGTTTGCATTCTAGATTTTTTTGACTTGCTATGCACACATAATTGCATATTTTGTATATGAGTAGAATCATTTATGCGTTTGTAAGCATGCTGGTTGCCTGCCTGTCCGATGCATTTTGACCAGATTTAAAATTTGTATGTTTGTATGTATGTTAATAAGCAGGTCATGCGCTCAAAAAAAATTTGTTTCTGAATTTCTAGCCTACACGAGAAAATATCATAACTTATAAGAGTTAGAGACTTGTCCTAGAGACATTCACTACTTCAGCATCTCTCATCCTCTAAGCTTGCACAATTAAGTCAACATCTTTTGGCGTCGCACCTACAACGCCAACTATGGGTAGAGATTGCAATAAATATTTCCCAAAAAACTCAAATTCTTTACCTATTCTACAACTTTTTCTCTTCCCTACGATTTCAGATTCTTGCTGATATTCCCCCAGGGCAATTTACGGCCGCCTAAGCAATCATTTAATGCACTCTTACAGTCCTTTATACGGTTGCCTTCACGCTCTATTCTATTCAGCAATCACTGTGCTTCTCACTGCAGCTATCACTTTGATTTCTACTGCACCTATTACTATTCGCTATGTCCACTAATTCTTTCTGTCTACTCAAGGTGTCTACATGCGACATGTTGCTACCAGGTCTATGCTCGATTCAAAAGCCGTAATTTTCAAACTCAAGTGACCAACGAAAAGTCCGTAGATTAATGGCTTATCGGCTAAGTGTTTGTGACAAAGAATTAAAGTTCATTATCATTTCAAAAGCTCTATGCTCTGGGTATACTTTAAAACAGCGCAATGCATAAATGATGGCAATGTTTTCCAATTCGAAGCTGTGATATCTTGATTAAGCTCCTGTTGCATTGCCCAATTAAAATTTACGGGGTGCATTTTACCATCGTCTTGTCGTTCCAACAATATGGCTCCAAGGCCATATGTACTTGCATCTGTAGAAAATGGAACGTCCCTATTTTAGCTGAATATTGTCAATAAAGTATAAATAACTTTAAGAAATTTAAAACAACCAATATAATAAAAAATATTATCTTCTTTATCATAATAGTTCCCCAGTACAATCGTTAGGAGGGGTATACCCATGCCCACCATCACGAACAATCGCACAAAACGACACTAAATCTACACATTACTAAAACAGCTGATTCCAAAACGTAAACAAAGGCCAGCGGCAGAGCTACACTACTAACCAAACAACATTAAGATAGGACATGCAGAACAATGAATGTGGACATTCAAATTGGTTCACATCTGGTACAAACTCGTGACAGCAAGAGAGTAAGAAATAGATATGATTTTTGTGGTAGAACGGAATCGCTGTCTTTTTATTTCGCTCCCACTACAGGAAACTGCTTGGCTTACTCTCAGTGCCCTCTCATTATGTCTAGAGATCGTTTGAATGTATGTGTGTGTATGTGTCCGCACAAATGTCGGAGGCAGTTTTTCCCTTTTGAAGGGACGAGAAATATGAAATAATGAAAGGGTTTGCCACGTCGATACAAATTTCTTCCATTTTAGCTCGTTATTATTGGGAAGGGTACCTAAGCGTTGCATGTGTGCATTCCAGATTTTTTTGGACATGCTATGCACGCATACTTGCATATTTTGTATATGCATTTATGCGTTTGTGTGCCTGTTGGTTGCTTGCGTGTCCGATGCATATTTGACAAGATTTAATGTTTTTGGGATTTTTGACTTTCGACCTCTACACACACACACACACAAAAGTGTGCTAATAAGCAGATAATGGGCGCAAAAAATATATGTTACTAAATTTCTAGCCTACACACACATGCACACAAATGTGTGTGAATGGGCAGATCATGAGCGCAAAAGAAAATATCATTATTGACACGCGTCTGACGCGCGCCCTTCTTTTGACCCCTGACCCCATTAAAAATGGGTAAAAACGGTATAATGTATTTGTGAAAATGGCAGAAGAAAGAATCTCCGACCCCATAAAGCATCAATAGTCGAGTCGATCTAGACATATCCGTAAGAGTTAGAGACTTGAAATTTTAGCTGTAAGCCCTTCTAGTGCCCGCGCAGGTCGAGTTTGTTTCCGATATTCGATAGCTTGCCCCGTTTCCAAGTAATCGATAAAAGTCGATATCGAAATCCTGTTTTTTGAGCAATTTCGGTAAATAATAAAAGCTAGAGTCACCAATCTTGACATGTAGCTTCTAGAATAGTGTATATATAAAGTATTTTTCATTCTATAGCTATCACCACCTGCCTGCTACTACCACATAGCCATAAATCAAGTAAATAAACGAACTTATGATGCCCACGAATATAAGCCACAATTTAAATGCAATGGACTTTTTGAGAATACGTAAGTATTATATAACACAATAAGATGTAGATACTTTACAAAATTTCATTTAGATCGGTTCAAAGACACAGAAGTTATTTAAAAAAACATGTTTTGATTTTCCCGTATCCGCGGCAGCAAGCGCAAATTCCAAGAATTGCTGTATACATGTACACACTCACATTCATGCGCGTCTCCTTTAAATTCTCTTGACAGCATTGCAATTGCGATTGTATTGTTTTCTGTGCTGCTATTTTAATTGGTTTTTTTTTCTCATTAAAACTCAATTGTTGGTGTGGCTGTTGAGTAGAGGCGGCGGCAAGTAATGCGGCATCAGTTGCAAGTTCGAACCTTGCCAAAAGAGATTTTTTTCAATTTATCTTTATTACTACTAAAGCAAACGAGCGAGCTGCATTTGGTGTTGAAATAAGAGGGTTTAGGGTCAGGGTATCCCCTAGTTGGCAGCTCCCGACTTGAACCTCTTACTTGTTTTATTTATCTTTATTACTAAGTGCTAAGGCAAACGAGCGCGTAGTGCCAGCTGCTTTTGGTGTAGGAATATGAGGTTTCAGGGTATATCCTAGTCGGGAGCTCCCGACTAGAACCTCTTACTTGTTTATGATTTCGGGTTTGAGCTGATGAATGAATGTTGGCCCCTTATTGCCTGCAGCAGCTCGTTGGGCCGAAAGGGTAAACGATTGGCAAGCACCTGCACTTGCATATGTAGGTCAAGTGACTGATCACTTGAATAATTTTATGACCAGCGGATATTTGTGCAAAAATTAAAATCATCAATTATGTATTTATTGTATTAATGATTTTATTGACTTATTATATTCAAACTATTCATATACAAAATATGCAAGTGTGCGTGCATGCAAGTCCAAAAAATGTTAAAAGCACGTGCCAAAGCTTAGGTACAACGCATAAATCATATGGATGAGAGTAAGCCAAACAGTTTCCTGTAGTGCGAGCGAGATAAAAAAACAGCACTGCATTTTTATCGCACAAATCCTATGGATGAGCGTTAGCCAAAGCAGTTTCCTGTAGTGTGAGCGAATAAAAAGACAGCGATACCGTTCTACCACACAAATCATATGTATTTCTTACTCTCATGCTGTCACGAGTTTGGACCAGATGTGAAGAATTTTGATAGTCCACATTCATTTAGCTGCATGTCCCATCTACATATATGTTGTTTGGTTAGGTGACAAAACTATGAAAATCTCAATAACAACAAATCGGACGACAATTGGTGGCTTCGCTGTTGTTGCCATGGGACTCCCGCCCATCCGGTGCCAATTATTAATTTGCATTTCACTACCCCTTATATTTCAGATGTAAGACGGCACGAACGACGTGGACATTCTCCACCCCTCCATCAACAAACTTTTAGTCGGACATTTCTTTATACTCAATAGGAGCGTATTATTCGGCGCAATATCGTATGATTATAACAATTAATCTTAATTTCTAAAATTTCATTTGTTTTTTTTTACAAAATGCTATTAAACAAGATTTTCGTACGATCTTGAACAAGCGGAGAAACTTGACAAAGGTTATTGTCGGTGGCCGCAATCACATTTGGGTCGTTCCCTCGCCGTTGGCACTTTATGCAAATGCAAATTAATACATGGCACCGGATATATATATATATATATATATATATATATCTATATATATATATATATATATATATCTATATGCGTAAGTACATTTAAAATTAACAAAAAAAACCTTAATTTAATAATCGCAAAAAACTTCTCTCTTTCAGGGAGCTCGCAGATGAGTTTGCGTCTGACTCTGCCTGTTGCTCTGGGCGAGGATGGGCGTAATGGAACAGACTCTCGGATGTATCGGCGTGGTCTCGCCCGTGGCCGCTTAGCCTCCTGGTCTACTTTCGGCGTCAGCGACGGGGCAAAAAATCGCCGGTAGTCGTGGACGTGCACTCTTGCGCGGGCCACAGATGACGTGCTTGCGAGGTGGATGGACCAGCATGTAGTCCTCCGTGTGGCTCCTTGGCTGGTACTTTTATTATTATTATTTTATTTCCTTTTAGTTTTGTTATCGTATTACTAACAGCCACTGATAATAGTGCCATAAATTTTGGTGCCCGAAACAATGTTTTCTTTTTATGGTCCGCCACGAGATTAAATAGTCGTGTTTATTATATTTACGATAAGCGACATTATTACTTTTGCGAACTCGACAAATATAAGATTTCTAGAATTCAATTTCGTTGGAGTGGAAATAATAAAATGTATTCCTCCGTTGTGGAAATAGGGGTCAAAGACTGGGTGGGTGTAGTTTCGTTTTCAAATTTCTTTCCAAAGATCTATACAAATTTTTCATTCGAAATCATTTGAGACGTGTTTCACATTTTTCAAATAATCAAAGCTTCCTCACTGGAAAGTGCGATTCAAGATTTTTTGGTGAAGTTTTAAGTTATGTCTGATTTGCATCAAACTTATTTTCAAATCTTTACATAAGAACTTAATGAATACTTATTTCAGCGATTTGAGAAATTTCATCCGCAACAGTGGTAAATTGGCGGTTGATCGGTTTCAAACTCATTTTCAAAGATCTTTGAGAGAATTTATTTTATACGTGCCACGGGCAATCTGGGGTATACCCGCTAGTTTATATACATGTATATGCATAAGAACGTCGGAACTCGCATCTGCTGTTAATGCTGAACGACTTAATAAATAAAAACTGATTATGATGAACATTTTTCTGAAAACTGAGCACTGTCCAATTTTTGGTAGTACTTAATTTAAATAACACATCTACAACTAGAGTTAAATACTGCCTCTAAGCTACCAAAAATTACACTATCGCCGAAGGATAATCGTTGCATATTAAGAGCGAGTTCCCGGTTTGGAACAAATTTAACTCTTTCCTATTATAACGTTATCGCACTTTAATGATCGTTAAAACGCAAACTTGCAAGATTTGCTTAAAGGAAAACTTGAACGGTATCGCGTGAGGGCATCAACTAAAAGAGTTCACGATTTAACATAAATGCTGCCCTTTCCAGCTCTCTCTGCACCAAGTCCTTCCACACAAAGTACCAACTCACAGCCACTCCCTTCTCCAAAGTGCAGAGATATTTTGCTACAAACACACAAGGATTGCTCCTATGCATCACTATTATGAACATTTCTTACAAACAAGAAAAATTAAAATAAATTAAGATAAACAATTAATTAAACATTTCAAATACATTGTTTTTCGTCTGCCCTTTTTGACGTCGAGATTGAAATTGTTTGACTGTTCAACCACTAACCAAATAACATATTGACCGGACAAACCCTACTTTCGATGGTGACATTCGATATTTCTGCGGCTGGTCCAAACTCGCCTTCGTTTTTGTTCGGGTTCGAGACATGCCCGCATGCTCTCAGAAGCAAGACAGTAAGAATACATATGGCCTGTGTCGGGGAACGGCAACGCTGTCTTTTTACTCGCTCACTCTACAAGAAACTGCTGTGGCTTACTCTCATCCATATGATTTGTGCGATAGAACGGCATCGCTGTTTTTTATCTCGCTCCCACTACAGGAAACTGCTTTGGCTTACTCTCAATGCTCTTTCAATTTGTCTATGTACCGTTTAAATGTTTGTGTGTGTATGTGTCCGCACAAGCAAAAATGACCACAAATTCAATTTTTCTCAAAAGTCGGTGGCATATCTTCCCTTTTGAGGGGACGAGTAATATGAAATAATGAAAGGGTTTGCCCCGTCGATGCGAAATTCTTTCATTTTAGCTCGTTATTCTTCGAAAGGGTACCTAAGAGTTAGCATGTGTGCATTTAAAATTTTTTGGACTTGCTATTCACGCATACTTGCATATTTTGTATATGAATAGAGGCGTTTATGCGCTTGTGTGCTTGTCGGTCCCTGCCTGCCTGTCCGATGCAAATTTGGCAATATTTTTGGACTTCTGAATTTCGAGCTCTGCGCACACACACACAGAGACACAAATGTGTGTGAATGGGCTGATCATGGGCGCAAAATTTAAAAATATCATTATTGGCACGAGTCTGACGCGCGCCCTTCTTTTTATGATTTAGGGCTTGAATTGAGGAATGAATGTTGACCCCTTATTACCTGCAGCAGCCCGTTGGGCCGAAAGGGTCAACTTTTGGCAAACACCTGCACCTGCATATGTAGGTCAAGTGACTGATCACTTAACTAATTTTAGGAGCAATTATATATTGATAGTATTAATAATTTTATTGTCTTAAAATATTTAGCTTTTTCATATATGAGTTTGATCTACAGGTAGGTAGTTGTGTAGGTCTGTTCTGCTACAGATGTTGTAGCTTGTTGATATTGATTGTGCGGACTGGGATGGGACTACCCCTAGAGAACCGATAAGCCAGCCGGCGTGGCCCAAAAGGATCAGTTCCGTAACTAACATGACTATTCTTCAAGCCCGAGACAGAAAATTACCATAAGACTAACCGATACTACCCCTTTTCATTACACTCCAAGGCAATTATCATACTATGAGAGGGAGAGAGTAGCTGAAATTATAGAATATTAATTTAATAAAAAAATAATTCGACATAGTAACTCTACCTCTTAATCTCCCATAGTACTGGTTCAGATGGAATCAGTTGGTTATCGTGGTTTAAATAAGTAACAGCTCAAGATGTCCCACTGTTTGAAAAACCACCACACACGAAACTTTGCGCAACAACAATCGTTCAGCAAGAGCAACACTAGAACAAGCTATATACATTAGAAATGCTAAACCATTATAAGCACACCAAATAACAAACGACTAAACTACAAAACAGACACAGAAAATTGCGCTCAGTTGAACAGATACTTATTGAACAGTCAAACAATTTCAATCTCGACGTCAAAAAGGGCAGACGTAAAACAATGTATTTGAAATGTTTAATTAATTGTTTATCTTAATTTATTTTAATTTATCTTGTTTGTAAGAAATGTTCATAATAGTGATGCATAGGAGCAATCCTTGTGTGTTTGTAGCAAAATATCTCTGCACTTTGGAGAAGGGAGTGGCTGTGAGTTGGTACTTTGTGTGGAAGGACTTGGTGCAGAGAGAGCTGGAAAGGGCAGCATTTATGTTAAATCGTGAACTCTTTTAGTTGATGCCCTCACGCGATACCGTTCAAGTTTTCCTTTAAGCAAATCTTGCAAGTTTGCGTTTTAACGATCATTAAAGTGCGATAACGTTATAATAGGAAAGAGTTAAATTTGTTCCAAACCGGGAACTCGCTCTTAATATGCAACGATTATCCTTCGGCGATAGTGTAATTTTTGGTAGCTTAGAGGCAGTATTTAACTCTAGTTGTAGATGTGTTATTTAAATTAAGTACTACCAAAAATTGGACAGTGCTCAGTTTTCAGAAAAATGTTCATCATAATCAGTTTTTATTTATTAAGTCGTTCAGCATTAACAGCAGATGCGAGTTCCGGCGTTCTTATGCATATACATGTATATAAACTAGCGGGTATACCCCAGATTGCCCGTGGCACGTATAAAATAAATTCTCTCAAAGATCTTTGAAAATGAGTTTGAAACCGATCAACCGCCAATTTACCACTGTTGCGGATGAAATTTCTCAAATCGCTGAAATAAGTATTCATTAAGTTCTTATGTAAAGATTTGAAAATAAGTTTGATGCAAATCAGACATAACTTAAAACTTCACCAAAAAATCTTGAATCGCACTTTCCAGTGAGGAAGCTTTGATTATTTGAAAAATGTGAAACACGTCTCAAATGATTTCGAATGAAAAATTTGTATAGATCTTTGGAAAGAAATTTGAAAACGAAACTACACCCACCAAGTCTTTGACCCCTATTTCCACAACGGAGGAATACATTTTTTCAAAAAGTGCGCGCCCAACTCGCTCGCAGGGTAATGAGTGAAAATATGACCTTTATGATGCCCTTGGCCTACACGGTCGATGAATCACCAATCCCGATTGTGCCTATCGGTAGCAGTGCACCGAAGATATGAGTGTATGGGTAGCAAATTTGGGAATAAATTTCTCTGCTGCCCATAGCAACAGGAGAGTCAATTTTGAGTTGCGCAAGCGCAACGTTTTATTATTTCCACTCCAACGAAATTGAATTCTAGAAATCTTATATTTGTCGAGTTCGCAAAAGTAATAATGTCGCTTATCGTAAATATAATAAACACGACTATTTAATCTCGTGGCGGACCATAAAAAGAAAACATTGTTTCGGGCACCAAAATTTATGGCACTATTATCAGTGGCTGTTAGTAATACGATAACAAAACTAAAAGGAAATAAAATAATAATAATAAAAGTACCAGCCAAGGAGCCACACGGAGGACTACATGCTGGTCCATCCACCTCGCAAGCACGTCATCTGTGGCCCGCGCAAGAGTGCACGTCCACGACTACCGGCGATTTTTTGCCCCGTCGCTGACGCCGAAAGTAGACCAGGAGGCTAAGCGGCCACGGGCGAGACCACGCCGATACATCCGAGAGTCTGTTCCATTACGCCCATCCTCGCCCAGAGCAACAGGCAGAGTCAGACGCAAACTCATCTGCGAGCTCCCTGAAAGAGAGAAGTTTTTTGCGATTATTAAATTAAGGTTTTTTTTGTTAATTTTAAATGTACTTACGCATATAGATATATATATATATATATATATATAATATATATATATATATATATATATATATATCCGGTGCCATGTATTAATTTGCATTTGCATAAAGTGCCAACGGCGAGGGAACGACCCAAATGTGATTGCGGCCACCGACAATAACCTTTGTCAAGTTTCTCCGCTTGTTCAAGATCGTACGAAAATCTTGTTTAACAGCATTTTGTAAAAAAAAAACAAATGAAATTTTAGAAATTAAGATTAATTGTTATAATCATACGATATTGCGCCGAATAATACGCTCCTATTGAGTATAAAGAAATGTCCGGCTAAAAGTTTGTTGATGGAGGGGTGGAGAATGTCCACGTCGTTCGTGCCGTCTTACATCTGAAATATAAGGGGTAGTGAAATGCAAATTAATAATTGGCACCGGATGGGCGGGAGTCCCATGGCAACAACAGCGAAGCCACCAATTGTCGTCCGATTTGTTGTTATTGAGATTTTCATAGTTTTGTCACCTAACCAAACAACATATATGTAGATGGGACATGCAGCTCAATGAATGTGGACTATCCAAATTGTTCACATCTGGTCCAAACTCGTGACAGCATGAGAGTAAGAAATACATATGATTTGTGTGGTAGAACGGTATCGCTGTCTTTTTATTCGCTCACACTACAGGAAACTGCTTTGGCTAACGCTCATCCATAGGATTTGTGCGATAAAAATGCAGTGCTGTTTTTTTATCTCGCTCGCACTACAGGAAACTGTTTGGCTTACTCTCATCCATATAATTTATGCGTTGTACCTAAGCTTTGGCACGTGCTTTTAACATTTTTTGGACTTGCATGCACGCACACTTGCATATTTTGTATATGAATAGTTTGAATATAATAAGTCAATAAAATCATTAATACAATAAATACATAATTGATGATTTTAATTTTTGCACAAATATCCGCTGGTCATAAAATTATTCAAGTGATCAGTCACTTGACCTACATATGCAAGTGCAGGTGCTTGCCAATCGTTTACCCTTTCGGCCCAACGAGCTGCTGCAGGCAATAAGGGGCCAACATTCATTCATCAGCTCAAACCCGAAATCATAAACAAGTAAGAGGTTCTAGTCGGGAGCTCCCGACTAGGATATACCCTGAAACCTCATATTCCTACACCAAATGCAGCTGGCACTACGCGCTCGTTTGCTTTAGCACTTAGTAATAAAGATAAATAAAACAAGTAAGAGGTTCAAGTCGGGAGCTCCCAACTAGGGGATACCCTGACCCTAAACCCTCTTATTGTCGAGATATATATATATATATATATATATATATAAATATATTTATTTATTTATTTATTTATATATATATAGTGACATATCCATAGTCGCACCCACCCTTTAACATAACTTAGCACACAAGCATAAGCATAAGTATAAACATTTCCAATATTGTAAACAAAAAGCCTGGTGATAACATCGACATTGGTCAAGATCAAACTGTCCCCCTTTGGTAGACATAAATAATTCACCCTAAATATCACGCCACTGTCAATGTTCCCATCAGAGTACTATCCCACGCATAATTGCTGACGCAGCTCAAACTTCACTCAATTTTGACTCAAACTCTCTCAAAACGAAGTTTGCTAAGCGACCGCAACAGATAAATGAATTAGTTAAGATTCGGGAAGCAAATCTGAATGTACTCATCATAAGAAGTAGCCGTTAAGTGAAAATAAAGAATTGAAATATATTTTTTTGAAGTAATTAAACGTGCAAAACCTTCGGGTCACTAGTAGTGTAATAACATCGACCCTTCGGGCAATAAAACTACTACAGTTAATAACGACTGGCTTTGCATATCTTTTGATCCCTGCAATACGTTATTACTGGGTCTTATCCATAAGACACACACACAAAAAAAAAACATTAAAACAAAGTGCAAAGAAATAAAAGTGCAAGAAAACCATAAACTCAAAGAAAAAAAAAAAACTATTTAAAGTGTATTACACCAAAACCATGACGATGGAGTTATCAGAACAACACCTCAACCAGGCCCTTTCACAACTTAGACAGGTGCCATGTTTTGACGGATCAACAGAAAATCTCAACGCTTTTATTAAAAGGATCGATTACATCCTACATCTTTATCCAACCCGAGATGTCAGACAACACAGCATCTTATACGGAGCCATCGATTTGAAGAACTCCTTCGACGCCTATACAACACGAATTACCAGGGAAACGTCCGTAAGTTCATCGAGGATCTCGAAAATAAATCTTATGTTATATTAAACGAGTTAGCTTTAGAAAATATACCTAGCAATACGACACTTTATACAAATGCCATGAATAACACAATTAAAGATGTAATAACAAAAAAATTACCCGATAGGCTTTTCATGATGTTAGCCAGATACGACATAACGTCGACACAGAAACTTAAACAAGTAGCGCAAAGAGAAGGATTATACGAAAATAGCGTAACTGATAGACCTAAAACTAATAACGTTCAGGGAAATCAAATAACAATCGTAGGAACACGGGAAATTATCAGCAAAATGCTAACCCAGCCACCAGTTCAAGTGGCTATTCCAACACGAATCAGAGTTATCATGTACAAAATAAACAGCACACTAATTCCGAAGACAATCAAAAGGCTCACCACGAGTTCCAACAGAAATAAAATCAAGGTAGAACCCAAAATCCTTTAAACTATCAAAATCAGCCCCATTCACGCATGAATGCGCCAAACCCTCCGAATAAACGTCAAAGAGATAGCAACAGTTGGCAGATGAAAATGGACACATCTGAAAATTTTCATCGGAACAAACGGAAGAAATCCATTCATAAAATTGATTATGAACGACGAAGTTCTAAAATGTGTCATTGACACAGGTTCAACTATAAACCTAATGAAAACAAACTGCTTAAATTTTCCAATATACAACGAAACACTAAAGGTTCACACCATAAATGGTGTTATTGAATTAAAACAAAGCATAAGACTAGGAGCAAGCAAAATTTGTCCGAGTAATCAAAAATTCTATATTCACGACTTCTCAGAGCATTATGATGTTCTGATTGGGAGAGAATACCTTGAAGCATGTCAAGCAAAAATAGACTATGCACAAGGATCCGTAACCTTAGGAGAGTTTATCTTTTGTTTTAGATATAATGACGAAGAGGTCGAAGAGGACATGACCGCACAAGAGTGCCTTGATCCACCCTCAAAAGAGGACAGACCATTTAACTTCGCTATTAATAACGAATTAACAGAAAACAATGAGTTTAGGCTAGAGCAGCTAAACCCAGAAGAAAAAGAAAAAATTAAAAATGTTTTACATCAATTTCGTGATATCCAGTACCATGAAGGTGACAATTTGACTTTCACTAGTACAATTAAACACAAAATTATAACAAAACATGAGGACCCAATTTACAAGCGTCCATATAAATATCCTCAAATATACGATGAGGAAGTAAATAAACAAATAAGCGATATGATAAAACAAAATATCATACGTAAATCTAAATCCCCTTACTGCTCACCAGTAATAATCGTTCCAAAGAAAAACGATGCATCTGGAAAGCAAAAATTCCGGTTAGTCATAGATCACCGCAATCTCAATGAACTAACTATTAATGATAAATACCCTATCCCGATCATGGATGAAATATTAGACAAACTTGGAAAATGCCAATATTTCACAACCATTGATCTAGCCAAAGGCTTCCACCAAATTCAAATGGATCCTGGTTCAATACCCAAGACCGCATTTTCGACTAAACATGGCCCTTACGAGTACACTCGCATGCCATTTGGTCTTAAGAATGCACCTGCAACGTTCCAACGTTGTATGAACAATCTCTTAGAAGATTTAATTTTTAAGGATTGTCTGGTCTACTTAGACGACATTATAATTTTTTCCACTTCATTGGAGGAACACATATTGTCGCTACAAAAAGTATTTGAGAAGCTTAGAGAAGCTAACTTAAAACTACAGTTGGATAAATGCGAGATCAGAGAAGAAACTGAATTTCTCGGTCACATCATCTCAACTGAGGGTATAAAACCAAATCCCAACAAAATACAAGCAATTGTCAAATTCCCAATTCCAAAAACCCCAAAAGAAATTAAATCATTTCTAGGATTATGTGGTTTCTATAGGAAATTTATACCATATTTCGCTAATATAGTAAAACCATTAACACTTAAATTAAAAAAAGGAGCAAAGATCAATATAAATGACAAAGACTACGAATCAGCGTTTGAAAAGCTAAAAGTACTCATAACATCCGATCCAATTTTAATATACCCTAATTTCAAAAAACCATTTTCATTAACCACAGACGCGAGTAATATGGCAATAGGGGCCGTCCTTTCGCAAGAGCATAAGCCTATATGCTATACAAGCAGAACTCTCAACGAGCATGAGATAAATTATTCAACGATTGAAAAAGAATTATTAGCAATCGTTTGGGCCACTAAATACTTTAGGTCCTATCTTTTTGGTCGACAATTTCAAATCCTTAGTGATCACAGACCACTCGTCTGGTTAAATAACCTGAAAGAACCTAACATGAAATTACAACGATGGAAAATCAAGCTAAATAAGTTTCATTTCCAAATTAAATACGTCCCAGGAAAAGAAAACTATGTGGCAGATGCTCTGTCCCGAATCCAATTAAACGAAAACTTTCTAGGCGAAGATACCATTAGCACAAGAGCAACTATACATAGTGCTCAGGAAGATAACAGTAACCATTTACAAATCACAGAAAGACCCCTTAATTATTATAATCGGCAAATAGAATTTGAAAAAGGAACCGAGAACAAAACGAAAGTTACAAATTACTTTCATAATACCAACATAAAAATTACATACAAAGACATGACTAACGCACATGCCAAAGAATTAATAAAAGAATATTTATGCACAAAGAAAAGTGTGCTATACTTCCACAATGAAGCAGATTTTCCAATTTTTCAAGAAGCCTACTTAGAAATAATAAGCCCGAATAATTTAACGAAGGCAATGAAAACTAGTAAAAAATTAATAGATCTTCAAACATTTGCAGAATTCAAGGAACTAATATTGAAAAAACACAAAGAACTATTACATCCAGGAATTGAAAAAACTATTAATTGGTTCAAAGAAACCCAATATTTCCCAGATTATCAAAATTTAATTCAAAATCTAATAAACGAATGTGAGATTTGCAACACCGCAAAAACAGAACACAGGGATACAAAATTAACTTTCGAAATAACTCCGGAAATCGCTAATATCCGAGAAAAATATGTAATGAATTTTTACATAGTAGGAGATAAACAATTTTTATCTTGCATTGATATCTATTCAAAATTTGCATCATTAATAGAAATAAAAAGTAGAGACTGGTTAGAAACCAAACGAGCTATAATACAAGTATTCAACCAAATGGGTAAACCCATCGAAATAAAAGCAGACAAAGACTCAGATTTTTTGTGCACAGCTTTACAATTATGGTTAAAATCAGAAGCAGTAAATATTAATATAACCACTAGTAAAAACGGCATATCCGACGTAGAACGATTTCATAAGACAGTTAACGAAAAATTACGAATCATTAACAGCGACTCAGACGTCGAAAATAAACTTACAAAATTTGAAACAATACTTTACACATACAATCATAAGACAAAGCACAAAACGAGTAACAGAACACCAGCGGACATATTCATATACGCAGGTACACCAGAGTATAACACTCAAGCTAATAAAGAAAAACTAATAAATAACCTTAACAAAAAACGAACGAATTATGAAATTGACACAAGATACAAACATTCACCGTTAGTTAAATCAAAGACAACAACCCCGTTCAAGAAAACAGGAGAACTAAGACAAATCGACGATAAACATTTTGAGGAAACAAACAGAGGCAGGAAGATAATACATTACAAAACCAAATTCAAAAAGAAAAAGAAGACTAATCAAAGTAAATATAACAATTAATTAATAATGAATGCATGACAGGAATTTTAAACCAAATTACATCAGAATGTAGTTATACTAAAACTTTGAAAAATTTTCAAATTAACTATGTAGAACCAAATATAATTTTAACTTGGAATTTACCACAAACAATATTAAACCACAATTGTATAAATAACGAAATAACAAAAGAAGGAAACAATTTAATAAAAATCTTTAATTGTTCACTACAAATTAATGAAATTTAAATTTCAAACAACATGTTAGATTATACTCAAAACATTTATGTAGGCAATGATGTTATAAAAATAGAACCACTTTCGTTTGCACAAACGAAACAAATTATAAATGAACATACAAAATTTAACAATGTATTCCAGATAATTACAATAACCATATTTGTAATCACATTAATAAGTTTAACACTGTATTTAACATATAAATTCAAAAGCATACCTAAGGAATTAATCATAAAATATAAAAAACCAAAAGTAGAAGAAACACCTACAAAAATAGAATATACACCAATTGTAAAAGAAGAAAATATTACACTATACCCAAATTTAAACACCTGAGGACAGGCACTTTTCTAATGGTTGGGGGAGTGACATATCCATAGTCGCACCCACCCTTTAACATAACTTAGCACACAAGCATAAGCATAAGTATAAACATTTCCAATATTGTAAACAAAAAGCCTGGTGATAACATCGACATTGGTCAAGATCAAACTGTCCCCCTTTGGTAGACATAAACAATCCACCCTAAATATCACGCCACTGTCAATGTTCCCATCAGAGTACTATCCCACGCATAATTGCTGACGCAGCTCAAACTTCACTCAATTTTGACTCAAACTCTCTCAAAACGAAGTTTGCTAAGCGACCGCAACAGATAAATGAATTAGTTAAGATTCGGGAAGCAAATCTGAATGTACTCATCATAAGAAGTAGCCGTTAAGTGAAAATAAAGAATTGAAATATATTTTTTTAAAGTAATTAAACGTGCAAAACTTAATTATATATATGTACATGTATGTAACCCAGTCGGCACAAACTATTCAATATATACATTCCTTTTTTTTAAATTAATTTTAAATAATACACAAGGAAAAAGAAAAACTTATCTTAATCATACAATTTCTCTCTCTTTCTTATTTTAGAGCAACTCAAATTGGAACCCTTCGGGTTCCCTGGTCCTTGCCTCTAGACTAGGGTGGGGAAACGCTCTTGGAGAGGACTCACTCAGGTTCTTTCTTCATCGCCTGTATTGTTGCGCCGTTGCATCTCGTGCCCGGGAAAAATGTTGTGTGGCCCTGGCTGGCATCCTTCGGCGTGGGATACGGTCGCCTTGGTTCTCCTCTTTGGGCAATGCAATTTTTTGTATCCGTTAAATGTACAACTGTGTGAGTGTTCTTGTGTTCGGAAGTCTTGTATGTAATTTATGCACTTTAATTCCAGCAATATGTTTACATTTAAATTCTTGCGGCTAACAACGCATTTTCTGTGTGCGTAAACTGCTCCGACTGGCACTAATAAAGTTTTTAAATTTATTGTTTTATGATATACACAAAATCCAAATCATATACAATATATCGCACAACCAGACGTTATGGGCAGTTTTATATATTACATTTTACGTTATAATTTAGAAAAACCCCGATATAACGTAGCAACATGGTAATTTATTTGCATTGACCAAAATGGTACTCTTTAAGTTAATTCTACTTTGATTTTTTGAATGTAAGACGGTATTAGAATCTGGTTTCAAGCACGGTATGCCCGCCGTTGACCCCTGACAAACTCGAACTCCTCTTCTGCTTCTCCTCTTCTGCAACATCATCGGTGCCGAATTTCGGCACACGCATACTTGGACAAAGTGGGCACCGTTGCTGCCCATTTGCAAGCATTCCCCGGGGCATACGATCTGCTCTCCTCCTTATCTCTCTATGAGCGAACCGGGTGGCCAATCGCAATCGCCCTATTGCTTTTCCCCTCTCAGCGCAGTGGATCGCAAGCCGGGCGTTGGCATCCTTCAGCCCGATACTTTTACCAAAGACAATATAAACACTAAGATGAGTAACGCCATACAACAAAATGCTACTATGCAGGTTGCTTTTTTGAAATTTGAGAACAAAAACGAAATCAGTATCATTGCGTTCTCACAGCCGAAAGAGCGAAAAGCTAAAAATAGAATGTATTCTGCGCTTCGGCTCTATGAGGGACGCGCAAGCAATTATGTTTGTATGTGTGTGAATATACATACATAACAGCATATTTGAATGTGTTGCTATTCACAGCTCTAGCTTTAGCTGGCAAAGAAATACATTTTGTTAGATTTCTAGCGCTGAATTTGTATTCACGTACGAATGCATGTTGTGTACTGAAGTTGGCTACGTAGAAAATCTGTATTTTTAAGTCGATGCAAATATTTGTAAAATATTAAAATTGATAACATGAAACAAAAAATTTCCACTCGTTTTTTAATTTTACTATTACTTAAAAATAAGAATAATTTAATTAATAAGTTAATTTAAAGAAATTGTATAAATATTTGCATCGATTTTAAAAACCTCAGTACACAGCATGCATTCATTTGTGAATACAAATTTGGGATCGTGCATGATCAGCGCTAGAATACTAACAAAGTTTATTTCTTCACCAGCCAAAGCCAAGGCAAGGCATAACAATACATATACATATACATATTTTGATGTAGTTATGCATGCTTAATTCACACATACAAACAGAGGTGTTTGCACGCCACTGGCTGAGCAAAAACTTCTTTCGAGCATACACTGTCCAAAAACAAAAGTGAAATAAATCTTTGTGTGATATTTTCTTAACATAGTTATTGCACAAGTTGCGCCTTGTAAAAAAATTTTTTATTTTCCTGCAAAATTTATAGTTAGTATCTAAGGTAATGTATCATTTAAATAAAGCATGCATTTCATGGATAAAGCAGAAGTACTTTGCGTCGATCGTAAGTTGAAAACTTTTCGCTCAATGTACTTCGAAAACGAAGCGACGCAAAGTACCATCGACTAGCTATGCTGAAGGCAGGCTGGCGACTAACTTCGTTGCTCGTGTCAGCGCATCAGCAAGCTGCTACATCGGCATTTGTTCGTCTAAACGAACAGCCGTCGGCAGGCATGTCGTGCGAAAACTCAAACGCCAGATAAAACGCCAGGCATGAAATTTTTCTTAGTGTTTATATTGTCTTTGCTTTTACCATATGATAAAAAGATATCGGAGTGGCCGATAAAATAAACCGAGTCGCAAAAATTGAACGTTTTCAATTTTTGGTCTTTTCTTAGAATTCTTCGACAATCCGTCAATGAATTACCCTTGCACAAATGCGACTTAGTTTTTTTTTTTTTTATTAATTTTAAGCAAAATAGGTCCCACAGTAAACAAAAAAAATTGAATATAAACTATAAATATTTCATTTGGGTCATTTCAGTTTTTATTAAATAAAAATAAATCAGATTCTTCTCATTATGCCTGACTGGACGAAGAAATACATGATAGAGCATTTGAATATGTGTGCCTTTTGCTACCACAGACCCAAAAGGTACACAACTGAAGAAAATATCTCTGGCTCGCGACAAACGCCGTGATCTACTTGAGCGCGTATCCACATAACACATATAACATATTTATGTTTGTAAATCTCGGAGATTTTTGTGAAGCTATGCAGGGAGCGATGCACACAAGCACGCAAAGCAATGAGTGAGAGCGAGGCAACCTCTGCACATGCATACACATATATGTTGTTGTGCTGTAAGGCTTTAAGGCTAAAATACATATATTAAGAAAAAGCATCAGCAGCAGTTGTGGCTTCATACTGAACGTTCGGCTTTCGAGGCCGGCATTCGGCTGCCACTCTCAGCAGTCTTACTCTCTCTGGGCATAACAAAATGGTCGCAGGCACCCATAGGGCTCACTCGTTGCGATTTATCGTGTTTCGATTATTCTGCTGTTTGACATAACTATGCATTGTATGGTTAGTGATAATGTGTCGATGCCCACGGCATCTATATGAGGCCCTTTTTGAATGGGATAGACCTGTTAAGGTTGTTATCCGCAAATAATGAAATATATTAAAATAGTTCGAAAAATAAAAAACGAACTAAGAGCCACAATAGACAGCAACGGCTTGCATTTTATAAAAAAAACGTCGGGTCAGCAATTGCGGAAAGCGATCTATCGTATCCCCAACGATATCGACACGTCCAAGTGCATATTGAAATCAGCAGCGATCAGCGACGACGGTTTGCCAAATTTTGGGTGGATTATATTCCTAATGCCATCAAGTTGGCGCCAGCATTGGACTAAATTCATGACGCCGCCGAGCTGGTGCCAGCCTGTTACGAAATTCGTGGAATTTAAAACGGCAATGCGAAAAATTGATAACGCCGCAATGCCCAAAGAGCCAGCGCCGAAAGTTTTATTCAGCATGGGTGATACCACTAACCAAACAACATATAGACTGGACATCCAATGTAAAATACTGGGGCCAAGCATTTTATATGCGACTGGTCCAAAGTTGCCTTCGTTTTTGATCGGGTTCGAGGCAAGCCCGCATGCTCAGACAACAAAAGAGTAAGAAATACATATGACTTGTGTGGTAGAACGGCATCGCTGTCTTTTTATTCGCTCACACTACAGGAATCTGCTTTGGTTTACTCTCATCCATATGATTTGTGCGATAGAACGGCATCGCTGAAAGGGTTTGCCACGTCGACGCAAATATTTTTGCATTTAAGCTCGTTATTGTGGGAAAGGGTACCTAAGCGTTGGCACGTGTGCTTTTAAAAGTTTTTGGACTTGCTATTCACGCATACTTGCATATTTTGAATATGAATAGAAGCATTTATGCGTTTGTGTGCCTGTTGGTTGCCTGCCTGCCCCCTGCAAATTTGACAAGATTTTAAGCTTTTGTGATTTGTGTATTTCAGGCTCTACACACACATCTGTCTTTTTATTCTTTTTTATTAGACAGCATCGCTGTCTTTTTATTCGCTCACACTACAGGAATCTGCTTTGGCTTACTCTCATCCATATGATTTGTGCGATAGAACGGCATCGCTGAAAGGGTTTGCCACGTCGACGCAAATATTTTTGCATTTAAGCTCGTTATTGTGGGAAAGGGTACCTAAGCGTTGGCACGTGTGCTTTTAAAAGTTTTTGGACTTGCTATTCACGCATACTTGCATATTTTGTATATGAATAGAAGCATTTATGCGTTTGTGTGCCTGTTGGTTGCCTGCCTGCCCCCTGCAAATTTGACAAGATTTTAAGCTTTTGTGATTTGTGTATTTCAGGCTCTACACACACACACACAAATGTGTGCGAATGGGCAGATCATGGGCGCAAAAGAAAATTTTGTTATTGGCACTCGTCAGGATTGAATAAAGTAAATGAAAAAGCTTAATATGATAAGTCAATAAAATTATGAATACTATAAATATATAATCGATCCTTTTTTGTATTTGGTATATTTGAAGATTTTAAAGATTTTAGCTTTTGAACTAATTTCCGCTGGTCATAAAATCATTTAAGTGATCAGGAGCTTGACCTGCATATGCTGGTGCAGGTGCTTGTCAAACTTTTACTGTAATAACCCTTTAGGTTTTTATGTACATATTCCGAATGTCTTTATTTCATTTTAAAGATTCATGCTTAGCCTATTGGTACATGAATATACTTGTGCTGTTATTGGTTAACAGCTACAAAGAGAGGGAGAGTGAGTAGTTTGCATATGCCTGTGCTAATGAGCATATATATATTTCTCGTGGAATGCGCTCAGACGGAGCGTGGGATATGCAGCGTAAGCACAAACGGTCAGCTAGTGAGGCTAGTAAAAGCCAATACATAGAGTGGCTCTGAGCTTGTTTAACGTATTATTGTTATTGTATGCAACAAAGTGCCGCATATTTTATATTTGCATATGGGGTGTTCTTTTAAGGCATATACACACTACATTACCCTTTCGGCCTATCGGGCTGCTGCAGGAAATAAGGGGTCGACATTCATTCAGCAACTCAAACCAGAAATCATAAAAAAGAAGGGCGCGTGTCGGAAGCGTGCCAATAATGATATTTTCTTTTGCGCCCACGATCTGCCTATTCACACACATTTGTGTGAAGAGGTCAAAAATCAGAAATCCGAAAATTTTGTTAAATTTGCATCGGACAGGTAAGCAACCAACAAGCACACAAACGCATAAATGCTTCTATTCATATATAAAATATGCAAGTATGCGTGCATAGCAAGTCCAAAAAAATACGCACATGCAACGCTTAGGTACCCTTACCAACAATAACGAGCTTAAATGCAAGAATTATGTATCGACGTGGCAAACCGTTTCATTATTTCATATTACTTGTCCCTTTAAAAGGGAAACAGGCACATACACACACACACACACATTTAAACGATTCCGAAACATAAAGAGAGAGCATTAAGAGTATGGGAGAGAGAGAGAGAAATCATATGGATGAGAGGAAGCCAAAGCAGATTCCTGTAGTGTGAGCGCATAAAAAGACAGCGATGCCGTTCTACCACACAAGTCATATGTATTTCTTACTCTTTTGTTGTCTGAGCATGCGGGCTTGTCTCGAACCCGAACAAAAACGAAGGCAACTTTGGACCAGTCGCATATGAAATGCTTGGCACCAGTATTTTACATTCGATGTCCAGTCTATATGTTGTTTGGTTAGTGGTATCACCCATGCTGAATAAAACTTTCAGCGCTGGCTCTTTGGGCATTGCGGCGTTATCAATTTATCGCATTGCCGTTTTAAAATCCGCGAATTTGACAACTTGCTGGCGCCACCTCAGCGGCGCCACGAATTCGGTAACAGGCTGTCGCCAGCTCGGCGACGTCATGAATTTAGTCCAATGCTGGCGCCAACTCGGCGACTTCACAAATTTCGTCACAGGCTGTCGCCAATTTGATGGCGTTAGGAATATCATCCACCCAGATTTTGGCAAACCGTCGTCGCTGATCGCTGCTGGTTTATGCATATATAATATAATATAATAAAATAATAATATATATAATATGCACTTGGACGTGTCGATATCGTTGGGGATACGATAGACCGCTTTCCGCAATTGCTGACCCGACATTTTGTTTATAAAATGCAAGCCATTGCTGTCTATTATGTCTCTTAGTTCGTTTTTTGTTTTTCGAACTATTTTCATTATTTGCTACATTTCATTATCTGCGAATAACAACCTTAACAGGTCTATCACACGCCTGAGATGTAAAACTCCGTTCTTTTAAGATTTGGTTTAAAACTTCTTTATTTTTCAAGTTTGCATTTTATTTTAGATGTCCGAATATAGGTCTCCACCGTACCAATTCCATTCAAAAAGGGCCTCACATCGATGCCGTAGGCATCGACATATTATCACTAAAAATACAATGCATAGATATGTCAAACAGCAGAATAATCGAAACACGATAAATCGCAACGAGTGAGCCCTATGGGTGCCTGCGGCAATTTTGTTATGCCCAGTGAGTAAGAGAGTAAGTTAAGTAAGACTGCTGAGAGTGGCAGCCGAATGCCGGCCTCGAAAGCCGAACGTTCAGTATGAAGCCGCATCTCGCTCAGCCCAAAACGTCGCTGCTTCTGATGGTTTTTCTTATTATATGTATGTTAGCTTTAAAGCCGTACAGCCAAACAAAAAAAAAATATATGTGTTGCATGTGCAGAGGTTGCCTCGCTCTCACTCATTGCTTTGCGTGCTTGTGTGCATCGCTCCCTGCATAGCTTCTCAAAAATCCCCAAGATTTACAAACATAAATATCTTATATGTGTTATGTGGATGCGCGCTCAAGTAGATCACGGCGTTTGTCGCGAGCCAGAGATATTTTCTTCAGTTGTGTACCTTTTGTGTCTGTGGTAGCAAAAGGCACACATATTCAAATGCTCTATCATGTATTTCTTCGTCCAGTCAGGCATAATGAGAAGAATCTGATATATTTTTATTTAATAAAAACTTAAATGACCCAAATGAAATATTTATAGTTTATATTCTAATTTTTTTGTTTACTGTGGGGACCTATTTTGCTTAAAATTAATAAAAAAAATATAAAACTAAGTCGTATTTCTGCAAGGGTAATTCATCGACGGACTTTCGAAGAATTCTAAAAAAAAGACCAAAAATTGAAATTGTTCAATTTTTGCGACTTGCTACTAGTGCACACGTGATATTATTAAAGGGTTTGGCCTGTTCAAGTGCAAAATTGATATTTCCATGCTTGTAGTAGTAGTGTGTATTTGCCCTAACAGAACACCCTGTATTTAAATATAAAGTATGCAGCAATTTGTTGCATACAATAACAATTATATAGTAAACAAGCCCAGAGCCACTTTATGTATTGGCTCTGTCTCATATTACGTAGCGTGCTTCACTAGCCTCACTAGCTGACCGTTCATTCTTACGCTGCATATCCCACGCTCCGCCTGAACGCATTCCGTGAGCAATATACATATATGCTCACTAATACAGGCATATGGTAGCTACTCACTCTCCCTCTCTTTGTAGCTGTTAACGAATAACAGCATAAGTATATATGTATATCCATAGGCTAAGCGCACAATTTCAAATGCGAATAAATTCATTCAGAACATACCCACAAAACTGCACTGACGTGCTGATTGTTTTATTCAAATATATTTATGTGGAATACCTAATACAATTTCTACATGGCGACCGTGACATGGTCAGGAATCCCTGCTTGGAGGCAGTAGACAATCTGGAAAAGGAAAAATAAACCCCTGGAGACAACATACACTGACTGCGACAAAGAGGCCATAACATCTGAGTGAGTAGAGAGTGAGTGCTATGACTAATAAACGCGGTGGCGTACAAAATAAAATAAAAAAAAGAATAGCGCACCTAAGGTGGCTGCTATATACAAAAACGCCGCATGGTCGACAGCTCAGAATTTACAAACTGAGCTCGACTGCCTGCAAAATATAATTAAGCAGAAAAAGTCTAACACCGCTACTCACTCAGCGAATATAAAAGTTATAATAAACCAAACAACCACTAATAAAGTTACACCCATTGCCGCAGTCAGCCTCCCAAAAGTGAAGAAAATGTGTCCACAGGATTGCGAAGGCCCGCTGGATAGCACTGCACAACCAGCACCACCAACCAGTGAATACATGTGCGAAGACCAGCACCGGTACCGCCAGCGCAACAAGCTGCGGCATCGGGACAAGTGCGAGAGGCACACCACCACTTGCGGCAACGAGGGAGCATCAGCGTGCCATATCCGGCGACGCCCAGCTGATGCAACGGACCAGCAACAGAAGGACACCTATACCTCGACTACTGACACCAGATGCAGCTGTATACTTTAAATATATTAATATAAAAATAAAATTTTTGTCCGCTCGATTAACAGTATAGCCGGTAAAGCTATGCGAAACGCTAGGTACGATTTTGTAACATAATTCAAAATTTAAGAAACTAAGTAAGCCATATATATGGCATAATAAGCTTAACACAAAAAAAAAATGGTCTTCTGCCAATATTAAAAAAAAACCCCAAAAAACTATCTAATTGTACATAAGTTCAACAACATTATTAAAATTTGAAAATTAACAAATATATAAAATTTGAAAAGAACAATTTTATAAGTAATAATTCGTTCAGATAGAATACAACAATATAAGACATTTTAACTAAAATGGGCTCGAACGAGTCCAAATGTCATTAATAATGTAAAAGTGATGGATCATAGAGAAAATTTGGAATATATTGCAATTTTATTGCTAATCATAGCCGTTGTGTCTGTCATTTCATTAGGACTCAAAATTTATGCAATGCACAAAAGGAAAATTAAAAACGTTACTTGAGTAGGGCAAATGATTTAAATAAAATCTAAAATTCAAAAATAAATTTTGTATTATGACAGATATAGAATCCATTATTAGGCTCACATATAGAGATGAGCCAGATTTTCGTATTCGCGCACTTAACGTATTGCGATTACATAGCGATTTCATTACAGTCTATGAATTCGAACAAGAATATATAGAAACTTACGGCACTAACTCAAGTCCGTTAAGACATTGCCAGAAGATAGTATTTAGTACGTTGCCATATGTCTCAGTCAGGGACCAGCAACAATAGTAATGGTCCGATTGCATAAATAATATTAAAATAAAGAAGTGCCACATGGAATGGCACCAGATAGCTGAAAAAATAAAGCTGCATAGATCGAATTTTGACAAGTCATATAAGTGCCTAAATAAGATCGCACCAGTTTTGCAACCAACCATAATTAAACACACTGAGATTCTTGTATATGAATACAATGAAATCAGGAGTTTAACTCAGGAGTGGCAGCATAAGCTCACAAGCTTACATAGAGTCCAAACTTCAGACGTTTTCCAACGTCTAAGGGATAATCTGGTAAACTTAATCGAAAAGTATAATCTCCAGCTTTATTTACCATCGGCATTAAACACGCCGGTAACGTTTGATAAGACACTCTTGACAAACTCAACGGAAAACGACCAAATATATGACATACAATTAGTAAACATGGCTCAGACAGTTGTAGAGTCCCTTTTACCAGAGTTCGATGGAAAGGCCGATAACCTACAAAGTTTTTTGGATGCATTGAATCTAATAGATTCCTTAAAAAAACTGAAGGGCCATGCTAGAAATTTAATAAGTAATGAGCAGACAATTCTTGCCATTATTAATCAATTATCCAAAGCTGTAAAAGGAGAATCTGTAGACGTTATATCTGCAAAACTTCTTAATCTGCAGCAAAAGAGCAAAACGGCTAATCAATACACCCAAGAGATGGAAAAATTAACCCAGGCTCTTGAAGGTGCGTATATCAGTGATGGTTTAAGCCCGAATCTAGCCAACAAATACAGTTTGACATTAGCTGTAAAGGCCATGACGCAAAATTGCCCAATTGACAAAGTAAAACTGATCATTTCAAAATTTGTCAACAGTTGTACGGGAGCAACAGCCCAGGCAAATTCTGTATTGTAATTCCGTCAGCGACAATATGGAAATAATAGAGGAAACCGGGGTAATTATCGTGGCAGAGGAAATTATCAGAACAACGGTTCCAGAAATAATAACCAAAGTTATAACAGAAACTATAATACGGCACAAGGCCAAAATAGAGGAAACTCTAGAGGCCCTGGCAACTCGAATCGAGACCATAACAATAACGTCCGAGTTTCGCAACCCAATTCGGAAAACTCCGAACAACCTTTAGATACGCAACAGTAGAAAACATAAAGGTTTACACCATCAATCTCAACCTCAATATATTTGTATCATTTTATCATGTGGCAACAAGAAAAAACTCGTTTTTTTAATAGATATAGGTGCAGACATTTCAATTTTAAAAGAAAATTCTGATTTTTTCAATGACATTCAAAATGACAATAGAATCAATATTCAAGGCATAAGCCAAGAAGTTATAAAATCTAAAGGCTTAACCTCAATACAGACAGATCAATACATAATTCCACACAATTTCGATATAGTAGATCTGCATTTCGCAGTACCAAGCGACGGAATAATAGGGATTGATTTTATAAAAAAATTCAATTGCCAATTAGATTTCAAGCCGACAGAAGATTGGCTTATAATCAGACCCAATAATCTAAATTTTCCGATTTATGTTTCAATAACATATAGTTCTGGTAATAATACAATACTTTTACCAGCAAGATGACAAGTTGTCCGAAAAGTCGAACTTTCTTCAAGTGAAGATAGTGTACTAATTCCAAACCAGCAAATTCAAACTGGTATTTATGTTGCAAACACCGTTGCAACCAGACGAAACGCATTTGTCCGATTACTGAACACAACCAGTACCGATCAACTAATAAGTATAAATAATCTAAATTTCGAACTACGAAGTGGTTCAAACAAACAATGGAAGTAGAAGAGAAGAAGTCATGTCTCGACTATCCCAAAATGTTCCACCACAGTTTTGAAGATAAAGTAGTCGAACCTTCTGTATCAGGATATAATAGCCCGCTTTTGCTAGTTCCGAAAATATCTCTTTCAGATTCCGAAAAGAAAAAATGGCGATTAGTAATTGACTATCGTCAGATTAATAAAAAGCTGTTATCTGATAAGTTTCCACTTCCTAGAATTGATGATATTTTTCATGCCTTGACTTAATGTCAGGTTTTCACCAAATTGAACTTGACAATAATTCAAGAGATATAACGTCTTTTTCGATGAGCAATGGCTCCTATTGCTTCACGCGATTACCATTTCGTTTAAAAATAGCGCCGAATTCATTTCAGAGAATGATGACTATAGTATTCTCTGGACTTACAGCGCTAGACATTTCGTTGCATTTTGCAACTATTATAGACGATTTATTAAAAACTTCCCCGACTATGCACGGCACATAACTAGACTAAATAAAAAGAATGTTCCATTTGAATGGACGGATAAATGTTACAATGCGTTCTTAAACTTAAAATCTCAACTTATTAAACCGACTCTGTTACAATACCCAGACTTCAGAAAAGAATTTTGTATAATAACGAATGCGAGTAAGCAAGCGTGTGGAGCGGTTTTAACTCAAAACCACAACGGACTCCAACTTCCAGTTGCATACGCATACAGATACTTCACCAAGGGAGAAAGTAACAAGAGCACAACTGAACAAGAATTATCAGCAATTCATTGGGCAATAACACATTTCAGACCATATATTTATGGTAGACATTTCACTGTCAAAACAGATCATAGACCACTTACATATTTATTTTCAACGGTTAATCGAAGTTTTAAATTAACACGTATGAGGCTTGAGTGAGAGGAATATAATTTTACGGTAGAGTATCTAAAGGGTAAAGACAACTATGTAGCTGATGCGTTATCAAGAATAACCATCAAAGAACTAAAAGATTTACAAGTTAAAGTCCTGAAAGACACTACCACTCACCAAAGTAAACAGAAAAACTCCTGCGCAGGAAAAGATCAAGTAGATTTGCCTATGCAAACTCTTGAAACGCTTCTAAGCCCAACGTATATGAAGTCATTTGTAATGATGAAGTACGAAAAGTAGTGGCTTGCTTATATTAAATAATATATGTTTCTTCAAATATGAAAAAAAAATTATAGCAAGAATTGATGTTAGCGATCTGTACACCAATGGAACATTTGACTTAGGTCAGTTTTTCCAAAGGCTTGAAAAAGAAGCCGGTATACATGAGATCAGCCAACTCAAACTGGCACCGAGCGAAATCAAAACATTAAAATCATTATGAGTAGCGCTACTCAAGCCGGTGACCATAATAGATAATGAAAAAGATCAAGAAACGATACTATTTACATATCATGACGATCCTATACAAGGAGGTCTTACTGGCATTACAAAAACACTAGCTAAAATAAAGAGACAATACAACTGGAAAAATATGACACGTCATATAACCAAGTACATACGTAGATGTCCTAAATGCCAAAAGTCGAAAACGACGACCCACATAAAAACACGTCTGACTATTACGGAAACGCCGATAAATGCGTTTGACAGAGTGATAGTGGATACCATAGGTCCACTACCAAAATCTGAAAATGGTAACGAATAGGCAATTACACTGATATGTTATTTAACAAAATATCTTGTAGCTATTCCAGTACCAAACAAATCTGTCAAGACAGTTGCGAAAGCAATATTTGAATCCTTTATACTGAAGTTCGATCCAATGAAGAAGTTAATTTCAATAATTAATGGCTTGTGTATTTAAAAATTAAAAATATAACATCTACCGCACACCACCACCAGACAGTTGGAACAGTCGAAAGAAGTCATAGAACTTTTAATGAATACATACGATGATGCATATTAGTTGATAAAACTGATTGGGACGTATGGCTTCAATATTTCGTTTACTCTTTCATCACGACCCCCTTTATGGCACTCAATTATTGTCCCTATGAGTTAGTTTTCGGCAAGCAAATCAACTTGCCAAAATATTATAATAAAATAGATAGTATAGCACCCTTATATAAGGTGGTAGATGATTACGCTAAGGAATCTAAATATAGATTAGAAACAGCTTATAAAAGAGCAAGAATAATGATAGATAAACATAAGCAGAAAAATAAGGAACTATATGATAAGAAAACATTAGACTTAAATTTGAGTATAGGAGACAACGTAATTTTAAAAAATGAAGTAAGTCATAAATTAGAATATAAATACTTAGGACCATATACGGTAGTAAGCATAAAAGAAAAAGACAATGCTATAATAAAAGATACAAAAGGTAAAGAACAAAAAGTTCATAAGGATAGATTAAAAATTTTTAATGCATAATACTTTTAAATTTTCTTTATGAATTTGAATTCAAAATTCAAGATAAAATACAAAAAATACAAGGGACTGATCAGCCAAACAAAAACAAAAAAAAAAAAACAAATTATTACAATGTAATTTATCTTTAAAAAAAGAAAAAATTTTTTTATTATTAAATTTTAATATCTTTAATACTTTTAAATTTTTATATTCTTACATTTTTATATTTTATATTCAAAAATGTTTTCAATTTTTATATCAATATATTTTAATCAATTGTTAAATTCAAAAATTCTTGTTATATTTTACTATTTTATATAACACAAAATTACATATATATATAAAAAAAAAAAAAACAAGAAAAAAAAAATTACAATAATTAAGTTCATTAAATAACTACACATTCATAATGTTACGTTATTTCTCTAAAAAGGGAGGTGTAGTGTGTATATGCCCTAACAGAACACCGTGTATTTAAATATAAAGTATGTTGCATACAATAACAATTATATGGTAAACAAGCCCAGAGCCACTTTATGTATTGGCTCTGTCTCATATTACGCAACACGGTTCACTAGCCTCACTAGCAGACCGTTCATGCTTACGCTGCATTTCCCACGCTTGGACGTTGGGGATGCGATAGACCGCTTTTCGCAATTGCTGACCCGACGTTTTGTTTATAAATGCAAGCCGTTGCTGTCTATTATGGCTCTTAGTTCGTTTTTTCTTTTTCGAACTATTTTACTATATTTCATTGTTTGAGGATAACAACCTTAACAGATCTATCCCACGCCTGAGATGTAAGACTCCGTTCTTTAAAGATTTGGTTTAACACTTCAAATTCAATTTCAAATGCGAATAAATTTATTCAAAACATACCCAAAAACTGCACTGACGTGCTGATTGTTTTATTCCAATATATTTTTGTGGAATACCTAATACAATTTCTACAGTAAGGGTACACACTTACACACTTTTCTATATGGTTGGAAGCATTTATGCGTTTGTGTGCCAGTTGATTGCCTGCCTGTCTGAAGCAAATTCGACTAGATTTGAAATTTTTGGGATTTCTGAATTTCGAGCTACGCACACACACACACACACACAGTTGGAGCGGTATAACTCCCAGCGGTCAAAAGCCAGAGCAAACTTCTGGCCACCGAAGGACTCTGTTAGTAAGAGCAGGTGCCCAGATAGGAGGAAATGGAGGAGGAGTTGCAGGCGTTTGTGCGCCGCAGCGATCACCGCCACACTAGGCGGTCACGCCAGTTTGCAGGCAGGCAGGCAACCAACAGGCACACAAGCGCATAAATGTTTCTATTCATATACAAAATATGCAAGTATGCGTGAATAGCAAGTCCAAAAACTTTTAAATGCACAAAAGCCAACGCTAAGGTTCCCTTTCCAACAATAACGAGCTAAAATGCAAGAATTTTGCATCGACGTGGCAAACCCTTTCATTATTTCATATTACTCGTCCCTTCAAAAGGGAAGAAATGCCTATATAGAAATGTCTATATGTTGTTTCGTTAGTGGTATCACCCATGCTGAATGCAACTTTCAGCGCTGGCTCTTTGGGCATTGCGGCATTATCAATTTTTCGCATTGCGGTTTTAAAATCCGCGAATTTTACAACTTGCTGGTGCCACCTCAGCGGCACCACGAATTATGTAACAGGCTGGCGCTAGCTCGGTGGCGTCATGAATTTAGTCCAATGCTGGCGCCAACTCAACGGCGTCACATGCTGACGCCAACTTGATGGCGTTAGGAATATCATCCACCCAGAATTTGGCAAACCGTCGTCGCTGATCGCTGCTGGTTTCAATATGCTTGGACGTTGGGGATGCGATAGACCGCTTTTCGCAATTGCTGACCCGACGTTTTGTTTATAAAAAGCAAGCCGTTGCTGTCTATTATGGCTCTTAGTTCGTTTTTTATTTTTCGAACTATTTTACTATTTTTCATTGTTTGAGGATAACAACCTTAACAGATCTATCCCACGCCTGAGATGTAAGACTCCGTTCTTTTAAGATTTGGTTTAACACTTCTTTATTTTTCTAGTTTGCATTTTATTTTAGATGTCCGAATATAGGTCTCCATCGTACCAATTCCATTCAAAAAGGGCCTCATATCGATGACGTGGGCATCGACATATTACCACTAACCATACAATGCATAGATATGTCAAACAGCAGAATAATCGAAACACGATAAATCGCAACGAGTGAGCCCCATAGGAGCCTGCGACCATTTTGTTATGCCCAGAGATAGTAAGACTGCTGAGAGTGGCAGCCAAACGCCGGCCTCAAAAGCCGAACGTTCAGTATGAAGCCACAACTGCTGCTGATGTTTTTTCTTAATATATGTATTTTAGCCTTAAAGCTTTACAGCACAACAACATATATGTGTATGCATCTGCAGAGGCTGCCTCGCTCTCACTCATTGCTTTGCGTGCTTGTGTGCATCGCTCCCTGCATAGCTTCTCAAAAATCTCCGAGATTTACAAACATAAATGTATTATATGTTTTATGTGGATGCGCGCTCAAGTAGATCACGGCGTTTGTCGCGAGCCAGAGATATTTTCTTCAGTTGTGTACCTTTTGTGTCTGTGGTAGCAAAAGGCACACATATTCAAATGCTCTATCATGTATTTCTTCGTCCAGTCAGGCAAAATGAGAAGAATCTGATATATTTTTATTTAATAAAAACTGAAATTATCCAAATGAATTATTTATAGTTTATATTGAAAATGTTCAATTTTTGCGACTTGCTAGTAGTGCATGCACGCATACTCTTTCGAGTGAGCAGTCGTGTGATATTATTGAAGGTTTTGGCCTGTTCAAGTGCAAAATTGCTATTTTCCATGCTTGTTGTAAGGGTAATGGTACCTGAACGTTGGCATGTGTGTATGATAACTGTTTAAGCCTGACAAGCACACACACTTACACACTTTTCTATATGGTTGGAATCATTTATGCGCTTGTGTGCCTGTTGGTTGCCTGCCTGTCCGAAGCAAATTCGACTAGATTTGAAGTTTTTGGGATTTTTGAACTTCGAGCTCTACGCACACACACACCCACTCACACAGACACAGATACACACACACGGTTGAAGCGGAATAACTCCCAGCGGTCAAAAGCCTGAGGGAAACTTCTGGCCACCGAGGTACCCTGTTAGTAAGAGCAGGTGCCCAGATAGGAGAAAATGGAGGAGGAGTTGCAGGCCTTTGTGCGCCGCTCTGCGCTGCAGCGATCACCGCCACACTAGGCGGTCACGCTAGTGCAGCAAAGAGTGGCTGTGTCGTCGCCGGCAAAACCGACCAATGAGCTGCCAGGAACCCTAGACGGCCTTACGGCGCTGTTCAGCGGACAGCGCCACATTAACGTTCTGATGCGAGATGAACTCGCGAAGGCAGAAGATGGCGCTCCTGATACAAAGTACGACACGGTGCAAACGATGCCTTCACTATCTAGACGTGGTGAAACAAACGTGCCAAAGACGCGCCCAGCAAAGCTCGGAGCCCATAAGGGCCAAGGACCAAGGGACAGCATGCCAGAGCAGCGCAGGGATTTTCGATTTATCCTCCAAGAAGGCTAAACAACAGGGTCAGAAACCCAGCTAAACAGGCGCTGCTCACGCAGCCCAAACCAGCCCCCGACAACCCAACAATGGCTGGTCGACAAGGCAATACACAGGGCTGGACAACAGTCAACGGACGCAAACGAGCGCAGAAACGTGCCAGTGCCGACGCCATTACAGTCCACGGAGTGGGCGATTGTACGTATGCTGACATGCTCAGGCTCAGAGAAAGGCCTTGGGAGACCGGGCAATAGTTAGATCGCTAACTATGACATGCTCTCGCTTGAGAAGGGCGACCCGGCCCTCAAGCACCTAAGTGGCGATGTGCAGGGCATCCGCAAGACTGCGAAAGGCGATCCCCTGCTGCGCCTCAATAGGAAGCTTTGGCAAAGGCCTTGGTAGACCGACCAATAGTTAGATCGCTAACTGAGACGTCCCAGGTTGAGATCAGGAACCTGGATGAGCTGTTGACGAAGGAATAAGTGCTCGATGCAGTTAAAGATGCCCTAAAAGACGACTCCCTGTCGATTGAAGCGATCAAATCGCTGCGACCAGCATTTGTCGGCCAGCAAAGGGCCACAATAACTCTCCCAGCGCCAAAATACAGGACGCTGGTCGAGATGGTTAAGACGGGGATTGGAGGGGTGGTCTGCCGAATACGTGCAATCGGCTTCGGGCCCATCGCTGCGAACTACACCAGCGGAGAGGACTTGAAAGGCGCATGCTTCAGATGCGGGGATGCAGGCCACGAAGCAAGGAATTGCTCCAAGCCACCTAAATGCAGCCTTTGCACGCGAAAAGGCGAAAAGTCAACGGACCCCGCTACAGGCAACTTTAAGTGTCTGGCGTTCCGTGAGGAGTACGCAAACTGAAATGTTAAGGTAACTCCAATTAAACCTTAACCACTACATAGCTGCTCAAGCCCTCTTAGAGCAGACTGTCGACGAAATGCGCATCGATATTGCCATTATTAGCGAACCTTACCACCGAGAGACCAACTGCCCCAGAATCTGGATCGAGGATCAGGATGGAAAAGATGCGCTCCGGGTATGTGGCGACCCATCGACATCGCTGACGAATACAAAGTATTTTACTAGGTGGATACAAAGCTGCTACCAGGCCCCAAGCATGCAGCTTAGCGAATTTCTAGCTGCATTAGACGCATTAGTAGAAGACGCAAGGGGGCGGAACGTCATAATTGCTGGTGACTTCAAAGCCCTGGATATAGCCTTGTTAAACTCCTGGTCGGAAAACACCTTTAGTCGGGGAGGTACCGGATTAATAATCGATCTCACCTTCGCAAGTTCGTCACTTTTCGGCGCAACAAAATGCGAACTAAGCTACATATACACCGCAAGCGACCACTCCGCAATAATATGCACGATTGGTGAAGGAACTGCAGCCAGAACGGGAAGCCTAAGTCAGAAAGCTTACCGCTTGGATACCTACCTGTGGCCTTTTCGAACGCAGTCCAATCGCTTGCCACAGCCGGCAACGCAGAGAGTAGAGCCTCCTAAATGGCATGTCAATTAACGCGTGCTTGCGACGAGAGCATGCAAGCCTGGAAAACGTTTCGGCGCCTCCATGTATTCACGTACTGGTTGCATCCTAATTGCATCCAAGGCAGAAGGAGATACCAGCGAGCCCAAGGTAGACCTAACTATGCCGAAGAGCAACTAAGGTATCAGAAAGCTAGAAAACGGCTAAAAAAGGCTATACGAGATAGTAAGCGAAAATGCTTCTAGGCGAATATGATCCTTGGGGCAAGGCGTACAAAACTGACGTCAAAAGACTTTACGCCGGCAAGCAAATGCAGCCTTCTGAACAAAATGAGCTGAAGTTGACTGTGGAAACGCTATTCCCAATCAGACCCGACGTACTACTTACGCAAACCGGCCCATCGAGCCGCGGAGCAGCAATGCAAGTGCTCATTGACGAAGTCTCAGTCGAAAGGTGCTAACGATCGCCAGAATCCTAGCCATGTCCTTGCTGCCCTCGCAGTTCGCTCAGCTTTTTAACATGTGCCTAATGGAGAGAACTTTCCCCACGATATGGAAACTTCAAACGCTAGTTCTGTTACCGAAGCCAGGTAAGTCGCCAGACGACCCATCGTCATACAGGCCGATTTGCCTCTTGGACACGTTGGGCAAAGTGCTGGAGAAGCTAATCTGCAACAGGCTTCAGGCAGCTGTCGACATCAACGGTGGCTGTTCCCAAAGCCGATTTGGCTTCACCAAGGCAATGTCGATAATAGACGCTTTGGAAAAAGTGGTCGGCATAGCAACAAACGCCATCCAAGGATCGAGATGGAAAATCGGCACAAAGAAATACTGCCCCATTGTCGCGCTGGATGTTAAAAACTTTTAACACAGCCAGGTGCCACAAAATATTGGATGCACTGTCAGCGTTTCGCGTCCTATATTATCTTCAGGAGACAATATGCAGCTACTTTACAGGAAGGTTGTTGCAATACGACACCGCAGATGGCCACACTACACACCAAGTGTCCACTGGGGTGCCCCAAGGCTCAGTTCTAGGATCCCTCCACTGGAACATCATGTACGATGGCATCCTCCGACTGGAAATCCCGATCGACACAAGTATTACCGGCTTGGCGGACGACGTTACCCTTGTAGTCGTCGGCAAGGACTTGAAGGACGTAGAGGAATCGTGCAACCACAGCATTGACCGTGTGCACCAATGGCTGGCAGCAGCTGGACTCGAGCTGGCTGCTCATAAAACAGAAGCGGTGTTAGTCAGCCACCGAAAAAAGGTGGAGACAGCGCACATAAGAGTCGCCAGCTCTATAATCGAATCAGCGAGGGCGTTAAAGTACCTGGGCGTCATGCTAGACACAAGGATGTCATTCAGAGACCACTTGGAGTATGTGCACAAAAAAGCTGCAGAATCCTGTCCAGCGCTATCCAGGATTATGCTGAACACACGGGGACCGAAACAGCAGAGTCGCCGTCTTTGAATTTGACAACTTGCCGGCGTCACCTCAGCGGCACCACGAATTATGTTACAGGCTGGCGCCAGCTCGGCGGCGTCATGAATTTAGTCAAATGCTGGCGCCAACTCGGCGACTTCACAAATTTCGTCACAGGCTGGCGCCAACCTGATGGCGTTAGGAATATCATCCACCCAGAATTTGGCAAACCGTCGTCGCTGATCGCTGCTGGTTTCAATATGCTTGGACGTGTCGATATCGTTGGGGATGCGATAGACCGTTTTTCGCAATTGCTGACCCGACGTTTTGTATATAAAATGCAAGCCGTTGCTGTCTATTATGGCTCTTAGTTCGTTTTTTATTTTTCGAACTATTTTACTATATTTCATTGTTTGAGGATAACAACCTTAACAGATCTATCCCACGCCTGAGATGTAACACTCCGTTCTTTTAAGATTTGGTTTAACACTTCTTTATTTTTCTAGTTTGCATTTTATTTTAGATGTCCGAATATAGGTCTCCACCGTACCAATTCCATTCAAAAAGGGCCTCATATCGATGCCGTGGGCATCGACACATTATCACTAACCATACAATACATAGATATGACAAACAGCAGAATAATCGAAACACGATAAATCGCAACGAGTGAGCCCCATTGGTGCCTGCGACCATTTTGTTATGCTCAGAGAGAGTAAGACTGCTGAGAGTGGCAGCCGAACGCCGGCCTCAAAAGCCTAACGTTCAGTATGAAGCCACAACTGCTGCTGATGCTTTTTCTTAATATTTGTATTTTAGCCTTAAAGCCTTACAGCACAACAACATATATGTGTATGCATCTGCAGAGGTTGCCTCGCTCTCACTCATTGCTTTGCGTGCTTGTGTGCATCGCTCCCTGCATAGCTTCTCAAAAATCTCCGAGATTTACAAACATAAATGTATTATATGTTTTATGTGGATGCGCGCTCAAGTAGATCACGGCGTTTGTCGCGAGCCAGAGATATTTTGTTCAGTTGTGTACCTTTTGTGTCTGTGGTAGCAAAAGGCACACATATTCAAATGCTCTATCATGTATTTCTTCGTCCAGTCAGGCAAAATGAGAAGAATCTTATATATTTTTATTTAATAAAAACTGAAATTATCCAAATGAATTATTTATAGTTTATATTGAAAATGTTCAATTTTTGCGACTTGCTAGTAGTGCATGCACGCATACTCTTTCGAGTGAGCAGTCGTGTGATATTATTGAAGGTTTTGGCCTGTTCAAGTGCAAAATTGCTATTTTCCATGCTTGTTGTAAGGGTAATGGTACCTGAACGTTGGCATGTGTGTATGATAACTGTTTAAGCCTGACAAGCACACACACTTACACACTTTTCTATATGGTTGGAATCATTTATGCGCTTGTGTGCCTGTTGGTTGCCTGCCTGTCCGAAGCAAATTCGACTAGATTTGAAGTTTTTGGGATTTTTGAACTTCGAGCTCTACGCACACACACACCCACTCACACAGGCACAGTAACACACACACGGTTGAAGCGGAATAACTCCCAGCGGTCAAAAGCCTGAGGGAAACTTCTGGCCACCGAGGTACTCTGTTAGTAAGAGCAGGTGCCCAGATAGGAGAAAATGGAGGAGGAGTTGCAGGCCTTTGTGCGCCGCTCTGCGCTGCAGCGATCACCGCCACACTAGGCGGTCACGCCAGTGCAGCAAAGAGTGGCTGTGTCGTCGCCGGCAAAACCGACCAATGAGCTGCCAGGAACCCTAGACGGCCTTACGGCGCTGTTCAGCGGACAGCGCCACATTAACGTTCTGATGCGAGATGAACTCGCGAAGGCAGAAGATGGCGCTCCTGATACAAAGTACGACACGGTGCAAACGATATCTTCACTATCTAGACGTGGTGAAACAAACGTGCCAAAGACGCGCCCAGCAAAGCTCGAAGCCCATAAGGGCCAAGGACCAAGGGACAGCATGCCAGAGCAGCGCAGGGATTTTCGATTTATCCTCCAAGAAGGCTAAACAACAGGGTCAGAAACCCAGCTAAACAGGCGCTGCTCACGCAGCCCAAACCAGCCCCCGACAACCCAACCATGGCTGGTCGACAAGGCAATACACAGGGCTGGACAACAGTCAACGGACGCAAGCGAGCGCAGAAACGTGCCAGTGCCAACGCCATTACAGTCCACGGAGTGGGCGATTGTACCTATGCTGACATGCTCAGGCTCAGAGAAAGGCCTTGGGAGACCGGGCAATAGTTAGATCGCTTACTATGACATGCTCAAGCACCTAAGTGGCGCAAGACTGCGAAAGGCGATCCCCTGCTGCGCCTCAATAGGAAGCTTTGGCAAAGGCCTTGGTAGACCGACCAATAGTTAGATCGTTAACTGAGACGTCCCAGGTTGAGATCAGGAACCTGGATGAGCTGTTGACGAAGGAAAAAGTGCTCGATGCAGGTAAAGATGCCCTAAAAGACGACTCCCTGTCGATTGAAGCGATCAAATCGCTGCGACCAGCATTTGTCGGCCAGAAAAGGGCCACAATAACTCTCCCAGTGCCAAAATACAGGTTGCTGGTCGAGATGGTTAAGACGAGGATTGGATGGGTGGTCTGCCGAATACGTGCAATCGGCTTCGGGCCCATCGCTGCGAACTACACCAGCGGAGAGGAAAGGCGCATGCTTCAGATGCGGGGATGCAGGCCACGAAGCAAGGAATTGCTCAAGCCACCTAAATGCAGCCTTTGCACGCGAAAAGGCGAAAAGTCAACGGACCCCGCTACAGGCAGCTTTAAGTGTCTGGCGTTCCGTGAGGAGTACGCAAACTTAACCACTACATAGCTGCTCAAGCCCTCTTAGAGCAGACTGTCGACCAAATGCGCATCGATATTGCCATTATTAGCGAACCTTACCACCGAGAGACCAACTGCCCTAGAATCTGGACCGAGGATCAGGATTGAAAAGATGCGCTCCGGGTATGTGGCGACCCATCGACATCGCTGACGAATACAAAGTATTTTACTAGGTGGATACAAAGCTGCTACCAGGCCCCAAGCATGCAGCTTAGCGAATTTCTAGCTACATTAGACGCATTAGTGGAAGACGCAAGGGGGCGGAACGTCATAATTGCTGGTGACTTCAAAGCCCTGGATATAGCCCTGTTAAACTCCTGGTCGGAAAACACCTTTAGTCGGGGAGGTACCGGATCAATAATCGATCTCACCTTCGCAAGCTCATCACTTTTCGGCGCAACAAAATGCGAACTAAGCTACATATACACCGCAAGCGACCACTCCACAATAATATGCACGATTGGTGAAGGAACTGCAGCCAGAACGGGAAGCCTAAGTCGGAAAGCTTACCGCTTGGATACCTACCTGTGGCCCTTTCGAACGCAGTCCAATCGCTTGCCACAGCCGGCATGTCAATTAACGCGTGCTTGCGACGAGGGATGCAAGCCTGGAAAACGTTTCGGCGCCTCCATGTATTCACGTACTGGTTGCATCCTAATTGCATCCAAGGCAGAAGGAGATACCAGCGAGCCCAAGGTAGACCTAACTATGCCGAAGAGCAACTAGGGCATCAAAGGCTAGAAAACGGCTAAAAAAGGCCATACGAGATAGTAAGCGAAAATGCTTCTAGGCGAATATGATCCTTGGGGCAAGGCGTACAAAACTGACGTCAAAAGACTTTACGCCGGCAAGCAAATGCAGCCTTCTGAACAAAATGAGCTGAAGTTGACTGTGGAAACGCTATTCCCAATCAGACCCGACGTACTACTTACTCGAGCCGCGGAGCAGCAATGCAAGTGCTCATTGACGAAGTCTCAGTCGAAAGGTGCTAACGATCGCCAGAATCCTAGCCATGTCCTTGCTGCCCTCGCAGTTCGCTCAGCTTTTTAACATGTGCCTAATGGAGAGAACTTTCCCCACGATATGGAAACTCCAAACGCTAGTTCTGTTACCGAAGACAGGTAAGTCGCCAGACGACCCATCGTCATACAGGCCGATTTGCCTCTTGGACACGTTGGGCAAAGTGCTGGAGAAGCTAATCTGCAACAGCCAGGCAGCTGTCGACATCAACGGTGGCTGTTCCCAAAGCCGATTTGGCTTCACCAAGGCAATGTCGATAATAGACGCTTTGGAAAAAGTGGTCGGCATAGCAACAAACGCCATCCAAGGATCGAGATGGAAAATCGGCACAAAGAAATACTGCCCCATTGTCGCGCTGGATGTTAAAAACTTTTAACACAGCCAGGTGCCACAAAATATTGGATGCACTGTCAGCGTTTCGCGTCCTATATTATCTTCAGGAGACAATATGCAGCTACTTTACAGGAAGGTTGTTGCAATACGACACCGCAGATGGCCACACTACACACCAAGTGTCCACTGGGGTGCCCCAAGGCTCAGTTATAGGATCCCTCCACTGGAACATCATGTACGATGGCATCCTCCGACTGGAAATCCCGATCGACACAAGTATTACCGACTTGGCGGACGACGTTACCCTTGTAGTCGTCGGCAAGGACTTGAAACACGTAGAGGAATCGTGCAACCACAGCATTGACCGTGTGCACCAATGGCTGGCAGCAGCTGGACTCGAGCTGGCTGCTCATAAAACAGAAGCGGTGTTAGTCACCAACCGAAAAAAGGTGGAGACAGCGCACATAAGAGTTGCCAGCTCTATAATCGAATCAGCGAGGGCGTTAAAGTACCTGGGCGTCATGCTAGACACAAGGATGTCATTCAGAGACCACTTGGAGTATGTGCACAAAAAAGCTGCAGAATCCTGTCGAGCGCTATCCAGGATTATGCTGCACACACGGGGACCGAAACAGCAGAGTCGCCGTCTTCTTATGACCGTAAATAGAGCGGTCATAATGTACGCGTCTCCCATCTGGAGCAGAGCAATGGCTGTTCCTAGCTACAGCCGGGGCGTAAACTCTATATATCGCCAAAGCGCTCTACGGGTCAGCTGCGCATTCCGGACGGTATCAGACGAAGCGGCGCTGGTTATCGCAGGGATGGTCCTGCTTAATGAACTGGCAATTGAAGCGGTAGTTTGCTATAGAGCTCACAATGGAAACAGCACAGCAAACTCGGTTCGCACTCAAGCAAGCATACAGAGCATAGCACGATAGCAAACACGCTGGGATAGCGCATCTAAAGGACGCTGGACGCATAGGCTTAACCCAAACTTGGAAGCCTGGATAAACCGAAAGTATGGTAATACAAACTTCTATTTAACGCAGCTCCTATCTGGCCACGGACACCATGCTAGAGACAGCACAGAAGTGGGACGCAGCCAGCACCTTCGCAGCAGAAGTAATGCTGGAACTTAGGAGAGTTGAGCGCATCAGACGGAGAACGGAAGAAGTTTAGGTAGCAAGAACATGCCTGTGGATCAAGGCTTTGCGGCCGATCCGCAGGCAATCCACGCTACCAAACCAATACCTAACCAACATATATATATCCCAACTACAACCTAAGCCAAATGCATATACTTAAGCGATATTAATAAACAGAATACAAACACACAAAAAACACACACAAACACACACAAATGTGTGCCAATGAGTCGGTCAAGTGTTTGTCGTGAGACAGAGATATTTTCTTCAAGTAAATTTAGGCGACGGGCACGGTTTTTTTTTTGGCATGCATGCGATGGGCTTTCGGCCGCAAAAGGCACAAATGTGTGATCAAAAATGAAAACAGGTGAACCGCACTTGATAGGCAGACAACCAACAGGCACACAAATGCATAAATGCTTCCATCCATATAGAAAAGTGTGTGTGTGTGCTTAACAGGCCCAAAAAGTTATCATGCACACATGCGAACGTTCGGGTACCCTTACCCTTACAACAAGCATGGAAAATAGAAATTTTGCACATGAACATGCCAAACCCTTTAATAATATCACACGACTGCTCACTCAAAAAAGCGTGCGTGTGCACAAGTAGCAATTCGCTTAAATTGAACATTTTCAATTTATTTAAAGCAAAATATGTCCCACAGGAAACAAAAGAATTAGAATATAAACTGTACATATATCAATTGGGTCATTTAAGTTTTTATTAAATAAAAGTAAATCAGATTCTTCTCATCATGCCTGACTGGACCAAGAAATACATGATAGAGCATTTCAATGTGTGTAACTTTTGCTACCACAGACACAAAAGGTACACAATTGAAGAAAATATCTCTGGCTTGCGACAAACGCCGTGATCTACTTAAGCACACAACACAAACATAAGTATGTTAGTAGATCTCGAAGATTTTTGAGAAGCTATGCAGGGAGAAAGCGATGCACACAAGCGCGCAAAGCAATGAGTGAGAGCGAGGCAGCCTCTGCACATGCATACACATAAATGTTTTTGGGCTGTAGGTCTTTTAAAGCTAACTTACATATATTAAGAAAAAGCATCAGCCGCAGCGACGTTGTGTGCTGAGCGAGATGCGGCTTCATACTGAACGTTCGGTCTCTGGGTATAACAAAATGGGCGCAGACACCCATGGGGCTCACTCGTTGCGATTTATCGTGTTTCGATTATTCTGCTGTTCGACATATTTATGCATTGTATGGTTAGTGATATTATTCATTAGATATCGATAGTACTTATAGTATTTTATAACATTGGCTTATTTATAGTATTTTATATTATTTATTTATTTACTGATTAATTAATATACAAACAAGTAAGAGGTTCTAGTCGGGAGCTCACGACTAGGGGATACCCTGAACCCTTTTATTCCAACACCAAATGCAACTCGCCCCACGCGCTCGTTTGCTTGAGTAGTAATAAAGATAAATTGAAAGAAAAAATCCCTTGGCAGGGTTCGAACTCGCAACTGACCGCATTACTTGCTGCCGCCTCTACAGCCACACCAGCAAAAATAAAAATAAAAGAAGTTTCTTCGGTAGGGTTCGAACTAGTAACTGACCGCGCTACTTTCCGACGCCTCTACTCAATAGCCACACCAATAATTTAGTTAATTCATAAGTTAAAAACTAATTAAATTATCAGCACAGAAAACAATACAATCACAATTGCAATGCTGTTGATAGAATTCAAAGAAGACGCTCATGAATGTGTGTGTGTACATGTATAAAGAAATTCTTGGAATTTGCGCTTGCTGCCGCTGATACAAGGAAAGTCAAATCACGTTTTCGTTAATAATTGTATTTCTTAACCGATCTTAATGAAATTTTCTACAGTACATCTTATTGTGTTATAGAATATTTGTATATTCACAAAAAGTCTATTGGATTAAATTGTGGCTTAAATTGGTGGGCTATACAAATTGGATTATTAACTTTATTTATAGCTGCATGGTGGTAGCGGGGATAGGTATAAAATGAAAGATACTTGATATATGTATACATATATGCTATTCTAAAAGCTACATGTCAAGTTTGGTGACACTAGCTCATATTATTTACCAAAAAAACATGATTTCGATATCGATTTTTACCGATTACTTGAAAACGGGGCAAGTTATCGAATATCGGAAACAAAATCGATATGCGCGGGAACTAGGAGGACATACAGCTAAAATTTCAAGTCTCTAGCTAGGTTCTGAGATCCTTTCGTTCATACATACGGACGGACGAACGGACGGACAGGCAGACGGACATGGCTAAATCGACTCGGCTATTGATGCTGATCACGAATATATATACTTTCCTTCTGCCTGTTACATACATTTGCAAAAATACATTCTGCCCTTTTTACCCATTTTCAATGGGTTCAGGGTATAAAAATAATATAATAAGTAAAGGGAGGAGTGCTAACTTCTAAGGCCATCGACTCGACAGTTAAATTATATATATTATTATATATATATTATATTATATTATATTTTTATTAAATATATATTATATTATATGCTATTTAGTATGTTATTGATGTCTAAAAATTTGATTAGCAATTTTACATTATTGTGAGTAGGTGAGGTAAGAAGAATAGTTTACATTTGTTTAGAGCAAGAATGGCTCCTGAGAATTTGCCGCATTATACGATATCATTAGGTATTTGTTTAAAGGTAAGGAATAGTAAATTTGCATTTTTGCAGTTGCTGAAGATAATGACAGCGTAATAGAGAGTTGTATTATTTGTCCTTTAGTATTATATTATTGAGGGATAGAAAGGAAATCATGAACTATACCACAGAGAGTGGAGACCCTTGTGGAATGCTGTTGTGTAATTTATAAACATTAGTTAAGGTGTTATATACTCTAACACGGATGAATCGCTTGGTCATAAAAGTCTCACGAGATTGAAGGTCTTAGGACCTTCCCCCCACCGGGAAAGTTGTTCCAGGACAGTGTGCACTCCAACGAGGTTAAAAGCCCTTTCAAAATCAGAAGCCAAGATCGTTACATAATTTTTGGTTAAAAGGGCACTTGAGGCGTAATGATGAATATTACTTAGGGAGTAAATGGTACTGTGCTGTTGTTTGAATGCAGTTTGGTTGGGGCTGATAAGTTTATTTTTGGTTATAAGCCACATGATCCTTTTGGCAAGAAGTTGTTCCAGTGTTTTCTCAAGCAGGAGAGTAGAGATATGGGACGGAAGGATGATAATTCGTGGGAAGGTTTGTTTGGCTTAAGAATTGGGATTATTATAGCCGTTCTCCAAGTATGCGGATAGCTACCCGCATCTCACATTTTGTTGCAAATTTCTGACATTCTTTGCTTTATTATTATATTCGGATGGGATAAAAGCTTAATGCCCGTGGCGCAAGTACATTAGGTCAAATTGATAGTTTTGTGTGGGATGTTTTGCCGTACACATGGAGAATGGAAGAATTATTGAAAAAATAAAATAAGAAGTAGTTGGGAGGATTGAATTATAAATATTTTTAGTTTTCATAGTTTTGAGTTGTTTTAAAAATTATGTAGTTTTAGGCGAGAGGCCAAGGCTATCTAGTCATCATGGACTGTTTCGTTTGTGTTATATTCGTGTTGATTTTCCTGATAAGACAGCGGCGTAGAGGAGGTGTTCGATAATGTTGTTGTTGTAATTTCTTTATTTAAATCAGTAATTGTTTTATCTTTGCTTAGTTTGCTCTGATTTGGGCCTGTGTTGTTGTTTTTATTGTTTTTATGTTTGGATGTTTTTACGTTACTATATTTTATATTATATATATATTTTATATATATATTTTATATATATTTTATTTTATACTATATTTTTACGTTACGTCCCGCATTCGGTTCTGCAGCGTAGGAAGAAGGGCTGGATTGCTTTGTTGTTGTTGCATTGAACAGTAGTTTACCTTCGCGCATTGTGCGTTTTTTATTGTCTTGGTTTTTAGGAAGCAACGCAAACTGATTGCCCCTCATATAAGACGGCCGAGGGGGAAGCCTCAGATGAATAAAGCGTTAGTTATAAAAGTAAAATCTTAACTGCACTCGCGAAGGAATTTGAGAAAAGCAATCAATGATAGTCCGCGCGGGTCGCAAAAGAAATACACCGATTAGACTCTGCTGATAAGAAAACGTACGTCTGTCCGCAACGAGTACTAGCCGAAGACTGTAGTATTTTATAACATTTGCTTATAGTACTTACATATATACAAAAACTTCATAAGGATCTTATCATGCTTTATCCATGCTTTATTTAAATGATACATTACCCTAGATACTAACTATAAATTGTGCACTAAAATTTAAGAACAAAATAATTTCTTAACAAGGCGCAACTTGTGCAATAACTATGTTAAGAAAATATCACACATAGATTTATTTCACTTTTGTTTTTGGACAGTGTATGCTCGAGAGAAGTTCTTGTTCAGCCAATGGCGTGGAAGCACCTCTGTTTGTATGTGTGAATTATGCTTGCATAACTATATCAAAATATGTATATTTATATGTGTTGTTATTCACTGCCTTGGCTTTGGCTGGTGAAGAAATAAATTTTGTTTTCTAGCGCTGATCATGCACGACCTATTCCAAATTTGTATTCACATATGAATATGTATATTCACACACATACAAACATAATTGTTTGCACGGCTCTCATAGAGCCGAAGCGCAGAATACATTCTATTTTTAGCTTTTTGATTAGCTACTGATTTCGTTTTCGTTCTCCAATTTCAAAAAAGCAAGCTGCATAGTAGCATTTTGTTGTATGGCGTTACTCATCTAAGTGTTTATATTGTCTTTGCCAGAACCCTCTTCTACCAACACCAAATGAAACTCGCGCTACGCGCTCGTTAACCGCAGCAGTAAAAAAATACATTAAAAAAAAACTGTTTCCTCAATAGGCCACGAACTCGTGACAGACCACACTACTTGCCGCCGCCTCAACTAAACAGCCACACCAAGAATTCAGTCTTAATGAGTAAAACGGATAAAAATATCAGCATAGAAAACAATGCAACCGCAAATGCAATGCTGTTGATAGAATTCAATAAAGACGCATATGATTTTGTGTGTGTACATGTGCATATATAGAAATTCTTGCAAAATTTCCTCTAGCTGCCGCAACACGAAGCCATTCAAAACACGTTTTCATTGTGTTTCTTAACTGATCTTGATGAAATTTTCAGTAGAGCTTATTGTGCTATAGAATATTTGTGTATTCTCAAAAAGTCAATTGCATTTAAATTGTGGCTTATATTGGTGGACAGCATAAATTGGTGTTTTTACTTGATTTATGGCTATGAGGTAGATTCGGGGAGGTAGTGGTAGCTATAAAATGAAAGATATACATATACTATTCTAAAAGCTACATGTCAAGTTTGGCGACTCTACCTCTTATTATTTACCAAAAAGCTCAAAAAACAGGATTTCGATGTAGATTTGTATCGATTACTTGGAAATGGGGCATGTTATCGAATATCGAAAACAAACTAGATCTGCGCGGCCACTAGGAGGACCTACAGCTAAATTTTCTCTAGCTGTTGTGGGTTCTGAGATCCTTGCGTTTATACATACGAACAGACGGACATGGCTGGATCGACTCGGCCATTGATGCTGATCAAGAATATATATACTTTATGGGGTCATATATGCTTCCTTCTGCCTGTTACATACATTTGCACAAATACATTATACCCTTTTTACCCATTTTTAATGGGTTCAGGGTATAAAAACTGAATATGATGAAAATTTTTCTAAAAACTGAGCACGACCAAAAATGTCAGTCTAATTTTTGGTAGTACTTAATTTAAATTACACAACTACAACTGGAGTAAAGTACTGCGAATTGGGATTGCCTTCCTATTCCTTCTCCAAATTCAGAGATATTTTGCTACAAACACACAAGGAGTTCTCCTATGCACCACTATAATAAACATTTGTTATTTGGGTACTTGTGGACCTACATAAGTGTCCATCGATTCGGAATCAATTGTATCAACCTTCCTTTGCGTCAAGTCCGAATAGAAGTTACCGATCTAGATTATTAAATAATAATTTAAAAAAACGAATCGAGTTCCAATTTACTTTTGCTCGGGTATAAAGTTAGACTACATGCGCTCCTGCTGAATGTGCAATCCACTCAGCACACACAAAAATGTAAATTTTGAGTGAAATATTATTGATATCGATTGAATTTGTGGCTAAGTCATAAATGAAAACATATATAGTAATATTTAATTAAAGGCTGCTGGTCCAGGGTTTCATTTATTAAAATTAAAGAAGAAAACAATTTTGTTTAATTTATTTCCTCTACGATACATTTCGGCAGCGCCTCGGCAACCATCTTTTCGCAACCATCTCGCTCACTTGTACAGCCACCTATTAAACAGTCAAACAGTTTCAAGCACAGACGTGTAAAACAATGTACTGTTTAATGTTCAATTGATTTTTTCTCACAAAGAATCTTAATTGTTTTTTTTGTCTCTTGGTGTTAGTGCCCGGAAGACGGTTAATGATTTGCAGCCGAAATATATAGTATATAACTTTTTGATTTTAATAAATTAAGCCTCGGACCTCGAGCCAGCTAGTTAAATTTTTAAAAATGAAAGGGTCGCCAAAGCCAGCATTAATATATAGAAATAAACAACTTAATAAATAATAATTAACCAGTTTTGAGGACCTTCGTTTGTATGCCAGAAAGGAACCCTTGCAGTTGCAAGTCTTATGTTTTGAGGGTCTATCTCATTTAACAACATTAACATTTAAGGGCTTTAGATTGTTGCACTTGACTTTGGCGATAGATTGATCGAAGAATCATTTATTCTCCAAAAATATAATGTTCAATGTCAAAAGAGCATGCTTAACTCTCAGATTTTATTGCAATAGGAAATGTGTGCTCAAACATATGTATGTAAAACGATAAATATCCGCTTTATTTGTGGCTCATACGAGCATAGTATAACTAATACCGAGAATGCTCAAAGTAGCTTGATAAACAAAAAACTTCTTATTACACGAATATAACTTTTGACCCATCGTTTCTATGGCAGCTATACGATACAGTGGTCCGATATTATTTAGATTTTGCTAATATGTAGGGAGCATAGTAATACCTATATTTTATTTAAAATATATTGACAAAGTTTTTCATATAAAAACATATTTTTCGACCGATCATCCCAGCTTTATGATATATTGGTTAAATCCAACCTGTTCTGACATATGTAGCGCCTCCAACAGAAAAAACAGAGAATAGTAGTTCTTACAGACGGACATGGCTATGACAAATAATAACCTCTACTAGGGTATAAAAAGTGCGAGTCATTTACGAATACTAACGATGATGTATGCATATAAGCCAGTAAATTTAAGACAAATCCAAATTATCATTGCCGTTCCTTGAAAAATGTTGTCATCGTATTTTTCCATACTTAATTATTTAATCGTTTTCTGTATTTTAATTGTTTATACAATAAATTTAATTTGCGGTTTCACAAGCATCCACCCAATCGTTATATACATCAATAGGCTCTGACAAAAAGTTTATCCCAGTTTGAAAATCCTCTAGACAAACGCGACATGTTATTTTAGCAGTGTTCCGTCCTTTATCCCTGAAATGTTTACATGGGGGCATTAAAAAAGCTGGACAATTTTTGAAAACATACGTACAAATTACATTTTTACTTCACATGATTTTTCATGATTACAAAATGGGCAGTTAAATTGTTGATCCAAAGGCTCAATATTTTTTCTTTTAGGTGGAGGTTTTCTTTTAGATTTTCTTCTTCCCATATTTAATCAGAATCAACTTCTGGATATTAAGATCGGCTAGAATTCGCGTTGTGGATTATTTTAGAGATATAAGAGACAAGACAACGAAAGACAGATATATTTTAGACGACCATAGAAACTTTTGATGTTTACGATGTATTCCAATGTATCGATATTTTTCGATATTGTCAACTGGCAGTTTTTTAACACTTATGTGGCACTTAAATTATTTAATACTTAGTAACTGCTTCATAATTTTCTTTTTGCAAAATACCTATTAGCAATTTAAGAAATAAATACCCATTAGATAATAATTAAATCATAATGTTGGTTACTCAAAATGTTAACTACATTCAAATTGCTTTATTATATATACCTTATGTTCTCTTATAATTCGCCTCAAATGTGTCTTTAAACTAAATAGTTATGTAGTATTTTTTAATTAATATCCTTTCTCCACTGGGCTTAAAAATGTCACATTTTCAAGTTTCACATATTGGTGTTCCACCTGTTTCCAGTAACATGTGAGTGGCAAAAGTACCGCTTATTTAAATAAACAGCTGATCGAGTTGCTTTAATTTACATAAGCTTCGCACAGATTTCCTTCCAAAAGTCAAATAATACGGCCTCAAAGTACGGGCTCCATTTAAAAGGACTCTTTGCGGGATCTGGCCAATTATAAATGTTAAAAACTGTGGGATTTTAAAACATTATATTATAATTTGAAGTTACCGGTTGCCTTCGTTGCAATATCAGCTGTTTATGGTAATGAACACATTCACATTTTTCACAAGATCGATAGAAAACTCGATAAATCATCGCAAAAAACACGAACTGTTCGGGACGAATTTACACATTTTGCAAAAATGTGACATTTTAAAGAAATGTTTCAGTGGACAGAGGCTATGACTTGTTACGGAACTGCTTGTTTCTCAGTGGGCCGCGCCGGCTGGCTCATCGGATTCTCTGGGTGCAGTCCCATCCCTGGCCCGCAGTCCGCACAATCGATAACAACAAAGCTACACGTCTGTAGCAAAACAGACTCGCACAACACTACTCAAAATGAACCACATAATCGATAACAAATATTCGGAACTGCTAACTCATGAACAAAATAAACAGCTGTAACAACTATGAAAATGTAAACAAC
>NW_026998716.1:0-53523 GCF_035044405.1 Drosophila montana | reverse complement strand
TGTATATAGGCAAATCTTGACGTGCACCCGCCGTACACCATTAATTTCCTACTCGGACATGTTCAGTGTTACTTATCTAAATAGATTTAATAAATAATAAATAAAACAATTTCATATCACCATTTTTGCAGGGCGAACGCGAAAACAGCTTGAGGAAATTGACGCAGAAGACAAATAAATATAGTTTATCCCAAATAATAAATATAAAAAATAATTTGTATATTTTGCTAGGTTATGTTTATATTTATTTTGGTAGGCAAGTTTAAGTCATAGCCGCTTGCACGTATGGCCTCAGTGGTGTTACTTCCTCATGTATCTTTGAAAGTCCATGTATCCTCGATGGTACCTCTGTTGTTGTAGTCATCTTATTTCTTTCGTCCTTTGAAATAAGACCCATCCTTCCTTGCCACGAAATTATTATTCTTTGTTTGTAGTCTCGATGTTGTATCTTATCCTTCCCAAAGAATGTAATTCAAATATTATTAAAAAGACGAAAAAATAAGAACAGAAAAGACAACAGAAAAAACCAAAATAAACAAATCCCTAATATATATACCACGACTATCAAAACGCCTTATAAGCCCAAGGAAAACAAGGATTAGTCAACATATATCGCATTAAGATATCAAAATAATATACAAAAAAGAGCACTAATGACCCACTGTTTGAGAAGCAACCACCCACCAAATTTTGTTGCAACAACAATCCTACAACAAGAACAACACTACAAATGCTACACATAATTAACACACCACCCAACAAACGACTAAACTAAAATACGAAAAAAAAAAAAAAAAAAAAAAAAAAAAAAAAAAAAAAAAAAAAAAAAAAAAAAAAAAAAAAAAAAAAAAAAAAAAAAAAAAAAAAAAAAAAAAAAAAAAAGCTATAAAACGAAAGATACTTGATATATATAGACTATTCTATAAGCTACATGTCAAGTTCTCGTTCTGCGCGGACATTAAGATGAACTTCAAATTTAAAGTCTCTAGCTCTTATCTTATTCTTATATCCTTGCGTTCATACATACAAACGGACGGACAGACAGATGGACAGACAGATGGACACGGCTACTCAGCTGTTGATGCTGATCAAGAATATATATGGGGTCGGAGATGCTTCTTTCTGCCTGTTACATACATTTGCACAAATAAATTATGCCCCTTGTACCCATTTTTAATGGGTTCAGGGTAAAACAAGTAAGAGGTTCGAGTCGGGAGCCCCCGACTAGGGGATACCCTGAACCCTCTTATTCCAACACGAAATGCAGCTGTCGCTGCGCGCTCGTTCGCTTTAGTAGTGATAAAGATAAATTAAAAAAAAAAGTTTTCTTGGTAGGGCTCGAACTCGCAACTGACCGCATTACTTGCTGCCGTCTTTACTCAACAGCCACACCAGCCAAAACAAAAACAAAAATTGTTTCCTCGCTAGGGTTCGAACTCGCAACAGACCGCACTACTTGCCGCCGCCTCTACTCTCACCAATAACAGCAGTCACACCATTAATTGAGTTTTATCGGGAAAAAACGAATCAATCAGCAGCACAGAAAACAATACAAACGCAATTGCAATGCTATCGATAAATTTTAAAGCAGACGCGCCCGAATGTGTGTGTGTACATGTAAACAGAAATTCTTGGAATTTGCGCTTCCTGCCGTTGATACGTGGAAAGCCAAAAAACGTTTTCTTTAATTACTTCTGTGTTTCTTAACAGATCTTGATGGAATTTTTAGCAGTGTGTTATAGAATATTTGTGTATTCTCAAAAAGTCAATTGCATTTAAATTATGGCTTATATTGACTGACAGTATAAATTGGTGTTTTCACTTGATTTATAGCTACGAGGTAGTAGCGGATAGGTGGTGATAGCTATAAAATGAATATATATATTAATATATGAACATACTTATATATTGATATATATATAGTATTCTAGAAGCTACATGTTAAGTTTGGTGACTCTAGCTCTTATAATTTACCAAAATTGCTCAAAAAACAGGATTTCGATACCGATTTTTATCGATTACTTGGAAAAGGTGAAAGTTATTTAATATCGGAAAAATACTCGATCTGCGCAGGCACTAGTGGGACCTGCAGCAAAAATTTCAAGTCTCTAGCTCTTATAGGTTCTGAGATCCTTGCGTTCATACACACGGACGGACGGACGGACAGGCGGACATGGCTAGATCGCATCGGCTGTTGATGCTGATCAAGAATATATATACTTTATGTATATCGGCGATGCTTCCTTCTGCCTGTTACATACATTTGCACAAATACATAATACCCTTTTTACCCATTTTCAATGGGTTCAGGGTATACAAAATGGAGCATGAGTAAGATATTTACAGTCTTGTCCAACAAGTGCGAACGCATTTCTCCGTTATTTGGAGTGTCATGAATTCGACATACATAAGTATTTAGTACTGAGATTTAAAATTTTTTCTCAAATTTTCTGAAGAATTGAAAAATGAGACCGGATAAAGAGAAAATAATTAAAAATAAATAATTAATAATTAATAGTAACATCAGTTAGTCTGTTGTTAATTCGGAATAACATAATAGCAAAACTACAGTAAAAATTTCAGGCTCCTAGCTCTTACGGTTTGGACTATGCCTTTATCTGTCACGACAAAGAATTTGTAATGATCCGACTTGTCGTTCACATATATTTAATTGATGTTACTGCTAGACATAGATCAATTTATTATTAACGTCGGACATACGAATTGCGGTTGCTGTTCGAGCACACAGTCGAACAACCTGAAAAAGTGCGTATGGTGAACAGATATTAAGGTCCACCCTAACGGAGCCCTCTCCACTATGAGTTGGCCATATAGGCAAATCTTGACGAGCACCCGCCGTACACCACCAACTTCCTACTCGGACATGTTCAATATTACATTTAATAAATTCACCCTTAGCATCAATAACAATTTCGTGTCACTAATTTTGAAGGGCGAACGCAAAACGACTTGACGAAACTGACGCAGAGAACAAATAAATAAATATATTTTATCCCAAATAATAAATATAAAAAATAAATAAGTTTAATTCATAGCCGCTTTCACGTGGCCGCTACCTATAAATAATGCAATTGCTTATAATTAATAGTAAAAAGTAACAATAATTAGAATAATAATAATTAAATTAGTATAACATTACATCTATTCAATATTAAGTATATTAATAAATATATTCTGATATTTTCTTTAGATAACAGTTTTATTTTAAGAAACAGCTAAGGCCACCTAGAGGTGGTGGCCAATTCGCTCCTCTAGTGACCCTTCGCCTGTCCTTTTTGGAGATGGAGGTGGAGATCCAATTGAGGAACATATTAGCCTAAGTGGTGTTACTTCCTTATGTATCCTTGGTATTCCATATATCCTCGGAGGTACCGCTGTTGTTGTAGTCATCATAATTCTTTCGTCCTTTGAAATAAGACCAATCCTGAATAATTGTGCCAAGAAGTTGTTATTCTTTGTCTGTAGTCTAGTCAAATGTTGGATCCTGTCCTTCCCACAGAATGTTGTTAAAACATTATTAAAAAGACAACAAACCAAAACAGAAAAGCCAACAGAATATACCAAAACATACAAAAAACTCAAGGAAAACAAGGATTAGTCAACATATATCGCATGAAGACATCAAAATAATATTCAAAAAAGAGCACTAATGACCCACTGATGGAACAACAATCCTACAACAAGAACAACACTACAAATGCTACACATAATTAGCACACCAACCAACAAACGACTAAACTAAACAAGTAAGAGGTTCTAGTCGGGAGCTCCCGACTAGGGGATACCCTGAACCCTCTTATAATAAAGATAAACTAAAAAAAAAAGTTCCCTTGGCAGGGTTCAAACTCGCAACTGACCGCATTACTTGCTGCCGCCTCTACGAAGGTGGCTGCTGCGCCAAAAAAAAAAAAAAGCTTCCTCGGCAGGGTTCGAGCTCGTAACTGACCGTGATACCTTCCGCCGCTTCTACTCAATAGCCACACCAATAATTAACGATTAATGTAAAAAAAAGCGAATTAAAATAGCAGCACACAAAACAAACAATCGCAATTGCAATGATGTTGATAGAATTCAAAGAAGACGCGCATGAATGAGTGTGTGTACATGTATACAGAAATTCTTGGAATTTGCTCTTGCTGCTGCACGTGTTTGGAGGCCAAAACACATTTTCTTTCGTGTTTCTTAATCGATCTTGATGAAATTTTCAGTGGTGTATCTTATTGTACTATAAAATATTCGTGTATTCTCAGAATGACAATTGCATTTAAATTGTGGCTTAATTAGATTGGCAATACAAGTTGGCTTACTAACATGATTTATAGCTTTTAGGTGGTAGCGGGGAGGTGGCGATATATATACTATTTTAAAAGCTACATGCCAAGTTTGGTGACTCTAGCTCTTATTATTTACCAAAATTGCTCAAAAACAGGATTTCGATATCGATTTTTATCGATTACTTGGAAACGGGGCAAGCTATCGATGATCGGAAACAGATCTGCGAATGGGCTAGGAGGACCTACAGCTAAAATTTCAAGTCTCTAGCTCTTATGGGTTCTGAGATCCTTGCGTTCATACAAACGGACAGACGGACCGACGGACAGACAGACGGACATGGCTAAATCGACTCGGCTCTTGATGCTGATCAAGAATATATATACTTTCTGGGATCAGAGATTCTTCCTTCTGCCTGTTACATACATTTGCACAAATACATAATACCCTTTTTACCCATTTTCAATGGGTTCAGGGTATAAAAACAGACACAGAAAATTGCGCTCACTTGTACAGACACCTATTGAATAGTTTCAATCTCAACGTCAGAAAGCGCAGACGTGTTAAATAATATATGTAAAAGGTTCAATTAATTGTTTAACTTAATGTATTTTAATGTTAATTGTTTTAATTGTTATTTTGTATCTTGGTGTTAGTGCCGTAAAGACAGTTTGCCGATGTGCAACCGAAGTATATTGAAAGAGAAATTGATTAACTTTATGTATTTTAATGTTATTTGTTATTTTGTATCTTGGTGTTAGTGCCGTAAAAACGGTTTGCCGATGTTTGCCGAGACACCAACTTAGTTTCGAGGAGTTTGGTCCTGATTATCGGTGCTGTTAATTAACATAATTTTACTCGCTGTCTCAGTGACAAATGTCAAAACGGCTCTCAACTTCGCCTTGAGGTCCCACAACAAACTTGCATTTGCTGAGTTCGGTCTTTCCGTTTCGAGCGATCTTCGAGAGCAGATAGGTCCACCTCCAACAATAGTTCCCAGATTGCAAATTTGTCACGGCCCAGAACATAGAGGAAATCAATCCGCACAATATATAGCCATCTAAGGATATAGGTCGGATAAGGTAATTCCAATAGCCTTCACCTGCAAACGGCTGCAGCCCAATAAAATATTTATTGACAGGTAACAAAAATAGTTGTTCGATTCCATCATGACTGACAATTCATTTATTGAGACCCCGGCCAAGCAAACCGATCTCTGTGCAGGCGAACAGGAGTAACAGAATCATTGGCCAATCAAGGCGAGAACCGAGGCGAGAAACGAGGCGGTTGCGCTTGCGCGGCAGTCCCAAATAATATGTTTCAACCGAAACAAACATACTAAATAAAAAATAAATAAAAACAACAAAAAGCCGGAGTATGAGTAATATATTAGCAGTCCTGTCCAACAAGTGCGAACGCATTTTTTCGTTATTTGGAGGGTCATAATTCGATATACATAAGTGGGAATCAAGGTATTCAAGACTTTTGCAGGTGGGGCTTATCGAGCTTAATATATTTTACTCTTGTTTCGGACCCCGTATATTTATTAAAGATAAATTTTAAAGAAATGCAGTTCTTTATTTGATATTTAATTCCGTTATCATGGGAACAGAAAATAATGCCGCTTTTGGTGTCTTCAACCAATAGCAATTTAAGAGACCACAACAGCAAAAGAATACTGCCTCCACTTCAAAACATTTAGAATGTGCCAAATGTTGTTTAAATTCAGGTCATCGCTTGGATAAGGCATTTGCATTCGCGCAGTGTAGATCGGATGTTTGTTATTTTTTTGTGAGGATTGTCACATAATGGTAGATTCAGTAGGGACTCTATATAAAATCGTATGTAGTAGCGATCAGCAGCGGCAGCAAAAACCACCATCCCGCTAGAGCTAGGGTATTATAGGGTCTTGCGTGCGGCTTAGCTGTTGGTCCACTGGCCCAATGCGAGTAATCTCTGCCTGTGGCAGAAAGTGTTTAGTGCGGAGACTCCCAAACAGGGGGCGATTTGCTACATCCTCCCAACAACAAAACCGCTCTCCTTTTTAAAAATGCATAAAAAAAATGCAATAACAACTCGGCATATTGTTTTGCTTCGTTTTTTTTTGTTGTTTGGATTTGCCCTTTGGATGCTTGCCCTTTAAACAGGAGTGGAGATCGGGCTGTTGTGGTTGTTTCATCAGCGCCAACGTAGGCCATCACCTACACCCAGATTCTTCACAAACTTATATCTACTGCTTCAGTTCCTTGGTGTAAAAATTCCCAACGGCAACCCTCGCAGCGTCTCGAGTTCGAAGAGACTGAATCCGACCACCCTCGACTCTGCACTTGGCGTATTTGGGACAGAAATTTGCGTTGCGGCTTTTTGCGAAGTCACTCATGATAAAGTTGCTCTTGAATATCTCCTATCGGGATTTCAAGTTGTAAGGTCTGGTCGCTTTCTCATAGGCTGCCTGCATAGTGCCCTGAAGGCACAGCGGGATGGATCTATCAATCTGGTGTATATCGACACGGGCCAAGTTCTGCACCTACGTGTCGCCTACGGCCATCAACTTGCGTGCCAGTTTGTAATCTTCGCCGTTCATAAACATATGCTGTCCGAACATAGCGACGTTCCGATACTGCTGTGTATCGCGCTACGCAGCGATGCCTGTATATTAGGCAGTTGCTCGTCCCATCGCGCATGATCGTCGCCGATATTAATCTGGAATGCCGCCAGCACAGACTGGCTCACCCTCTTAGACGCGTTCGCTTGTGGCGCATAGTTCCTAGTTTTCTGGAAAGCCATCCCATATTTACTCAAGCATTCGGTAAACTCCATAGACCTGAATTGTCTGGCATTGTTTATGTGAACAATTTCAACTCCGAACTGCGTTAATATATGATCGCGTAAAAATTTCACCACTGCCATAGTCGTCGCCTTTGCCAGCGCTTGCAGCCAGACGAATTTGGAAAATTGATCCACTATAAAACGGTGTGTATTGCTATTTCGAGGACGGGGATTTTTTCCCAAAAAGTCCATACATAACTTTTGACTTCCTTCCCCATAGGTGGACGACTAACCTGTGTTGAGTGCTTTGTCTTTTTACAGGCTTCACAGTTTATGATTTATTCTTGAAATTGAATTGAATTGAATCCCGGGCCAGTAGTAGACCTACTTAACTCTGACCAAAGTCTTCGCAATCCCACCATGCATCGCCATCTCGCATTCGTGCGACTTTTGTATAAGTGTCGACGTAACCGCTTCAGCTACCCACATTTTCAAGAACAATTCGTAGCTGTCTTCTCTGTTAAACTGTTTTCTTTGAAATAACAGTCCATCCTCGATCCGTAAGTACGGGAACTTTTCCATGTGCTCCTCGACAACCCTCAGCCTTTCCAAATCCTCCTTGCTCTCAAACTCGGTGTCTTTGCCTTTGCGATCTTCTATATTAAAGTTGAATTCCAAATTGGCTTGCGTCGCACTGTATATTATACTGTATAAAGTGCTTGCGGAAATCAGTGTGCGCCAGTACGGTTCCACATGTGAGTCCCTCCTTGGGGTTCTGAAAAACCTTTTTCGCTTCTACGGTCAAAACTAGCTTCGTGTTCGCTTTCAACCAGTCTGTCTGTTAGTCCAGAAAAGTGCTGGGTGAATCTTCTGTATTCTCGCTGTGCCTAAAAAGCTTCGCGGTTGCCCAATGGTCTTCAAAAGAGCGATCTGCAGTATTGCCTCTACCTTCTTTGGATTGGTGCGCAATGCGCCATCTCCGATGATGAACTCAAATATCAAAGGTATTTGAAACAGATTTTAGATTTTTTCAAACCCGAGTTCGAGATGATTAGCAAGTCATCCAAGTAGGTTAAAACGAGATCGCCCAAGCGTCGAGGAATCACCTTATACATCAATCTGCACAATCTCTAAACTGCGTTGCATAGCCCGAATGGCATCAATCGGAACTGATAGAGAGGCCTGAGTGGTATAGTGAATGCTGTGTATTCGCGACTCTTGGGGTCCACTTCTATCTGCCAGAACGCAGGCTTCAGATCTACGTTACTGATGTATATTGTGTAGTCAACCCTGCTCAGTATAGACTTGATGTTCTGCAACGAGTATGCATCTTTGATGGTCAAGTTGTTCAACTTGTGAGCATCATTGTCGGTTCTTTCCGGGCTTCCTGATTTATTCGGTTGTTCCACGGACTCTCGCTCGGCTCGATGACTCCCAGTCGAAGCATCGCTCTTTGACTGGCACCACATCATCCTCTAGTAGAAAAGTAAGTATTTCCATATTTGTGTGTCCCAATCGTCGAGATTCGTAATCTATGAAACCTTCTTTTGCCTCTTGCAGTCGATGTTGTTGTTCAGCTTTCATGAGCTACTATCGCTTCGATTTGGTCTGCATCGACATATCCCTCCTCGACTCCTAAAATTTCCGGTGCCAGACCGAATTTGCTTGAAAAGCCTACTCCTAGGTAAAGTGACTGCTTGAGAGATAGGCGTAGGTACAGCGCTATTTGGTGAGTCCGGTCGTCGAACGATATAGTGGCATAGACACGACCCAGAATGTGATGTGCGTGCCCCCAGCTGATTGAACTGTCGATCGTACCCGGTATATTTCTAATCCCAATTCTTTTGTCAATTGCAGGCAACCTTCTCCCAGCAAACTGACGGATGCTTCCGAATCCAGTAGCGCAGCAATCTCTCGATGGCACAGCTTGGCCGTTACGAATGCTCGATCGTCACCTTTGACTGACGATTGTGTCGCAGCGAATACCATCCAACGCTCCTGGCGTTGTTTGTGACGAAAGCGCGCTCGTTTCACCCTGGGTGTGTTCTCTGCTGTCGCTTCCGGGATGCTGTCGAAAATTTGTGCTTAATTACTTTAAGTGGATTACGCTCTGACCATCTAATTATTATTAGATTATCTTTAATATTAAATTATTTACTGAAGTTATCACTTATCTCTACTAACGCGTTAGAGGAGGTATTTTGTAAAGAAACAACATAAGCACGTCAGTGCTGGTCTTCAATAATATTTAGAATGTTCTTTATTCGGAAATCTGTCCGCTTCGAAACCTAAGATATTGATATTATTAATAATTAAAAGAGAGAGAGTATGTGGTATGTGCATGCATTGGTGAGTACATATATGGTACTCTTGGTACATAAGCAAAGCGTGAGATATGCGCCGCCAGCTAAACGGCCAGCTAGAGTACTAGCGGTCCGCGCTGCGTAATATGAGGTTGAGTCAATAAACTCAAGTGGCTCTGCGCTTTTGGCTTTATGTTTGTTATTGCATGCAAAAAGTGTCGCATACTTATTTATTTAAATACAGGGTGTTATTGACACACTACACCTCCAATTTTAGAAGAATAACGTAATATAATGTAGTTGTTCAATTAACTTATATATCTAGTTTTGTATTGAAAAACTTAATGGGGTCTTGATGAACAATAAGTGAGTTGATATAGAAAAAAAAATTTTTTTGTTTTATTCATAAACATTTTTTTTTTTGTTAGGATAAATTTTAGATTTTTACTTTATATAATATATTTTTTATCTATGTTTATGTAACCTTTTTTCCCGATTGGACAAAGAATGGATTATAAAATATAATTTTTGTAACGATAATTTTTTTTTATTTTATATATTTTTGTAATTATATATTGATAATTACTTTGTGGCTGATCAGGCCTAAAAATGTAATATGTTCTATGCTCGAGCAAAGCTAAATTTTGAATAATTTTAACCTGTTCTTATGTATTACTTGGGGTCTCTTTTTTCCTACATCTACTTTTCTGTTGTTTCTATCTTCTATACTTATAACTTTATAAGGATTTAAATATTTACTTTCTAATTTATGCGCTGTGTCGTTCTTTAGTAGAACTAAATTTCCATGTTATATATAGGGTCTATTTAAGTTTGGTTATTAAATTCTATGAACTGTCTTGGTAATCTACCATAAACAAGTTCGTATGGACAGTATTCATGTACTGTCGATGGTGTAGTATTGAAAGAATATGTGAAATAATTCAACCATATGTCCCAATCGTCTTTGTCAATTGAAATATATGAACGAATAAATTCGTTAAATGTTCGATGACTTCTTTCTACTGTTCCAGACATTTCTGGTGATGATGTGCTGTGATTTTATATTACTTATAATCATATTAATGCACAAGTCATTTATTAGCAAATTTTTGTATTCAATACCCATGTCCGTTATGAACGTTTTCATAGGACCGTACTTTAGTATAAAAGATTGAAATATTGCTTTAGCTACTGTTTTTGCACTTTTATCTGTTACTGGAATTGTAACTAGATATATAGTCAGATCACATATTATAGTAATTGCGTACTCGTTGGCATTCTCTGTATGAGGTAATGGACCGATTGTGTCTATTAAAACAGTGCCAAATGCAATATTTGGTGTATTCGTTAATATGATTGGGGCTCTAGTATGTGTTGTGGTTTTTGCTAATTGGCATTCCACACAAATTTTCACACACTTTGTAATTGTCTTAGTCATTTGGGGCTAGTTATAGTATTTCTTAAGTTTTAAGAAAGTAGCCTAATCCCTGTATGGCCTCCTTCTATAGAATCATCATGATATTTCGACAGTATTGCTTTTATTTGACTTTCGTCATTTTTGTCTATTTGTGTCACTTTTGTTAGTAGCGCTACTTTTAATGTATTTAAATTTTTATTTCCCATATTTTTAAACTCATGTAATGATACAAGTTCGAAAATTTGTTCATTTGTTGACAACTGTAAGTTAACAATTTGAAGCCTTTGAAAAATTGACCTAGTCGAATTTTCCATTGGAGTACAAATCATTAACGAAACTTTTGAAATCATTCGTTTTTCTCTTTTAAGTAAACAATTTATTTTACCGAATTTTATTTTCACAAATTTCTTTACGTCGTTATTACTAACGACTTCATAGACATTGGTCTCTTTTAGATCTTTTTGCAATTTTATTTTGACATCTGCGCAGATGTTTTCCTTTTTGTCTTTTTTCAACCATTAATATTTTCCTATGCAGGTCAATTAGTGTCTCTATGTTTATGCGGGATAATGCATCCGCTACATGGTTATCCCCTTTAGGTATTCTACCGAAGATTGGTATTCTTCTAAGTCTAGTCTCATCCTGGTTAATTTTGATCTGGGATTTTTCATTGAAAACAAATAGGTTAGGGTCTATGGTCTGTTTTAACTAAGTTATGCCTTCCATAAACATATGGTTTGAAGTGTTTTATTGCCCAGTGAATAGCAGCTAATTCCTGCTCTGTAGTTGATTTACTGCTTTCTCCCTGTGTGAAAGCTCGTGATGCGTATGCAATTGGTAATTGCACGCCGTTGTACTCTTGGGATAGTACAGAACCACATGCATGTTTTCTTGCATCTGTGGTTATGCAAAATACTTTGCTGAAGTCAGGGTATTGCAATAATGTTGGTTTCATTAATGCCTTTTTTAAAATATTTAAATGCATATTCGCATTCTTTTGTCCATTCGAATTGGACATTCTTTCTGCACAATCTAGTAAAATGATGTGAGTGTTGTGCGAAGTTGTGTAGAAATCTTCTGTAGTAATTACAGAACGCGATGAAAAGTCGTTCACTATCCGCATCAGTAGGGGTTGGATAGTTTTTTTATAACCTCGTACTTTTTGCCATCTGGAAGGATGCCATGGTCTGTGCACTTATGCCCAAGGAATGTTACCTCGTGACTGAAAACGCACATTTCTCTGGGTTTAATTTTAAATTATGTTATCGACAAAGAGCAAATATGATTTTCAAGTTCTTGCACATGTGCTGCTCTGAGCAGCCGATAACTACTAGGTCATCCATATAGAGAAATGCTTGGGATAGCTTTAGGCCTGAAAATGGGAGTGTCTTCATTCGCATAAATGAACTTGGTGCTACCTTAGGACCATATGGAAACCGCGTGGAACGATAAGAGTCTGTGCTCGTTGAAAATGATGTTATATTTCTAGATTTTTCATCTAGTTCAATTTGGTGGAAACCTGACATAAAATCGAGACATGAAAAATATTTATCTCGTCCTAATTGGTCCAGTATTTTCTCAATTCTTGGCAGTGGTTATTTGTCTGATAAAAGTTTTTTGTTTATTTGGCGATATTCAACTACTAAACGCCATTTTATGGAATTTGGGAGAGATTTCTTGGGTACCAAGAGAAGTGGGCTATTGTATTCTGAGATAGATGGTTCTACTATACCATCTTTCAATAGTTTTTCGACCTGCCTGTTAATTTCTGGCTTTTCTGTGCCTGCATTTCTGTAGTTTTTAATATATACGAGTGTTCAGTCTGCTAATCTTAATTTTTGCTTATAAAAATTATTACTTGAAATTGGTCAGAAGTGTAATTTTACTCATTACTTCTGATCTAGCTGGTAATAATATTGAGCTATCAATATCATTATGTAATAGTGATACATGTATTTGATAATAAAACGATTTTGGTTTCATGGTGAATTCATCATATTGGTAATCTATTATACAATTAAATTTTCTGATGAAGTCAAGTCCAAGAATTCCATCGCATGGTATGGGAAATTCATTGTGGACTATTTGGAAATTGTGACTGATTACGAAGTAATCGAAAAGTAGATCAATTGTGGATTGTCCAATTGACTCTATTGTCCCCTGTCCGATTCCTATGATATTTGTTTTGTAGTTTTTATTTATATGTAAATCTATTTTATTTTTCTTTTAAATTGAGAAATTTGCTCCTGTATCTACTAGCAGAGTTAATGGTATATTATTTTTCCCATTGTGTATTTTGATGAGACTACTGAGTCTATGATTAATACGCAACATTTTTATTGTTCGTTGCTCAAAGGGGTTTGTTGGTTTTCCGCGGTTTCCACCACGAGGAGAGTAATATTGGTAATAAAGGACAGTATTAGTTTGTCCGGTTGCATCTGTGCAACTATCGACAAATTTGGATATGGCATGTTATTGAATTTGCCTGCCTGCATGATAAGTTTCACCCTATCTATAGCGCAGTTCTGGCAGTCATGGCCTTTGCTGCTTGGGCTGTACTGTATTTATTGGCCAATTCTGGCGTTAAGCCATCGTTTATAAAAGCTCCTTCTAAAGCTTTTGTTAACTGCTCAACCTCTTGAGTGTACTTGTTAGCAGTTTTCCTTTTTTGATGCAAGTTAATTAGTTTGACTGACAATACTTCGACTGATTCGCCTTTTACTGTGCTTAATAATTTTGCAATGACTTGAGCGATAGTTTGCTCATTGCTTATTAAGTTTCTTGCATGGCCTTTTAGTTTTGTCTTTATAAAACTGAAAGCTGTTGCTTCATGATCTTCTTTTAGTGAGTCTATAAGAATTAAAGCATCTTTGAAGCTTTGTAAGTTTTCTGCATTACCATCAAACTCTGATAAGAGCGATGAGGATAGATTGAGAAAACTTAAAGCTGTTTGGGCCATTGTGTTGTCAATTGATTGGATATTTACTTCGGTAACTGAAGGTTTAGTATCAGCTGGCAATGAAAGTAGTTTCGCGTCGAATGACGCTGAAGTGTTAGGAGAATTTGGAAGGAATATTGTTATATTATGCCTATCCGAAATTTGTTTAATGTTTTCTTTTAACGTGTTTAATGCATCAACTGTCTATTTCTTTTAATTTCGTTGCATTGTCACAATTAAGTGCACGGCTGATATTGTAGGAATCTACAAGAATTTTAACGTGTTGTAACTTTGTGTCGTTTGAAATCGGTGCACTTTTGTTAAGGTACTTGAAAGATTTATTTAACTCGGCACCTTGTTCCCTAAGAATGGTAACGATTTGCGTCCGTTCCATTTATTGAGATTTTTAATTTATCAGTGCAAGCGCACAATAATAATGTCGATAGGTCCTAAAATAGGGTGTTCTAATTGAAGTGTGTTTTTTAATGCTACAAAATTCAACGTTCTTCCTAATATTGGGTGTTCTTTAATTACTGATCTCACTTGCATACCAGGAATAGTACTTAACACTATTCCTTTTTGAGTTTTTGAGCAATGTATCAGAGGTGAGTGATCGAGATTGAAAGTATCCATATATAGAAACATAAGTTCGTATATACTTATTGGAGTTGCAGTTACTAATTGCTGAGCTCTTTCCCTAAAATTTGGGTCTCGTAAATAAACTTATGCTATCGCTTTGTTCGTAGCCATTGAGTTTATTTAGGAGAGATCATTTATTTTTTCTTTAAGCACCTATTGTGCACTTTGTACAATTTGAAGAAAAGGCTAATGCACATTAGCACTACGATAATTACAAGGAGAACTGTTATTATTTTTAAGTCTGGTGTTTCCATCTCAACTTTATTAATGACGTTGGCGGTGGAATCCACCGTCTTTGTGTCTATTAATCCCATGTTAGACCAAGGGAGATGATTATGGAATGTGAATAATACCTCCGTTTTGAAGGCTTGAAATATAAAAATTTAATAATTAGCGTGAAATTAAAAAAAAAAAATGTTTAGTGAATTTATAAAATCAATAGGAGAACACTTTGTAGTGTACATTGGCAAATGTCAAGTTCACAAAAGTTTACGTAGCATAAGTTTACGCTACAAAGTGTTTGTTAGTTTTTTGTTGAACTGAGACATTGTTAGTTTTCATACCTAGCGCAAGCGCAAGATGGGTTCTTAAAAAAATTAGGCGAGGCACTAACGTGTGAATCTCCTATATTTAGTGTCTGCTTCTCCTTTTCCCCATTTCGGCATTATCAAATTTTATTTGCCTAACAGTTTCTAATTGTTTTGGCAGCCACTAAAGATTTCTGCTCTTTTGTATATTTATATATACATTTGCACATAAATAATTGGGTGAGAGAAGTTTTGTGTCAGGGGGTGTCTTTTTTCTACTAATATATGTTATCCGTTTTCCTACATTTTTATGCAGATTGGCTCCTGGCTATGGCAAAGGAACAGCGCTATGGACAACAAATCGCAAGTGACATATTTTGAGGCACCTGCTGGGCCTCAATCTGTAATTTAAAATTTTCTTTTATTTAAATTTAGACGAAAAATTATTATTAGATATTATTTGTGCTTCACAGATTTTTTATGATGTATTGTACTTGACATTTAAGTTGGGGCAGCAACAGGTCAAGCTTTAAGATCCTCCCCGCAGTCAACCAGAGGTGAGTAAGACCTCGAGGAATGGAAATGTCGGTTAACAAAATAATTAGTATTTAAAATCGGACTTACGTATTTTTGTTGCTTTTCGAGCACATAAACGGACAGCCTGCAAAACATTCATATGGTGAACAGATGTTGAGGTCCACCCTAACGGAGCCCTTTCCACCATGAGTTGGCCATATAGACAAATCTAAACGTGCAGACGCCGTACATTTCCTATTCGGACATGTTCAATGTGACATACAATAAATTAACTCTTAACATTATTAACAATTACATATCACTATTTTTGAAGGGCGAACGCAAAACGACTTGACGAAACTGACGCAGAGAACAAATAAATAAATATATTTTATCCCAAATAGTAAATATAAAAAAAAATAAGTTTAAGTCATAGCCGCTTTCACGTGGCCGCTACCTATAAATCATGCAAATGCTTATAATTAATAGTAAAATGTAACAATAATTAGAATAATAATAATTAAATTAGTATAACATTACATCTATTCACAATTAATTATATGAATGTCTATATTAATATATATTCTGTTATTTTCTTTGGAAAACAGTTTTATTTAAGAAAACTCTGAGGCCTCCAGAGGTGGTGGCCAATTCGCTCCCCTGGTGACCTGATCTTCGCCTATCCTCTTTGCGGCACCTCCCCTATTGTGACACTTTTTGTTCATCAACACTATTAAATTTAATTATATCTCTATATATAAAACTGTTTGTCCTGACTGACTGACTGACTGACTGACTGACTGACTGACTGACTGACTGACTGACTGACTGACTGACTGACTGACTGATTGGTGATCAACGCACAGCCCAAACCGTAAGAGCTAGGAAGCTGAAATTTTCACTGTATCTACCTTATGTGATGGAGGTGCACGTTAAGACGGGGTTTCAGGAAATTCCACCCGCAAGTGTGGCAAAATCGCGAAAAATGTTTGTATGTAATTTTTTTGTTTACCATCGGATTGGCCTCAAACTTATTTTCAAAGATCTTTGTTCAAATTCATTTGAGGGGTGTTTCACACTTTTCGAAAAATACGTTCCTCCTTGGTGGAAATGGAGGTCAAAAATTTGGTGGGTGACGTTTCGCGCTCAAATTCATTTCCAGAGATTCATTTCAAAGATTTTTTGGGCGAAGTTTTAAGTTGTGTCCGATTTGCTTCAAACTTATTTTCAAAGCTCTACATAAGAACTTAATAAATACGTATTTTAGCGATTTGGGAAATTCCACCCACAACAGTGGTAAATTGGCGGAAAACGTTTGTATGAAAGTTATTTGTTTACCGTCCGATCAGTTTCAAAGTCATTTCAAATTTTTTTGAGAACATTGATTTTATAACATACGTGCCACGGGCAAGGCCGGGTTATACCCGCTAGTATATATATATTTTTATTATTTTAACTACCCTTTTATATTTTCTTTTCATCACTTGTCTTTTATTTATTTTATTTAAATTACCACAGTTTCGATTTTTTTTTTATAATTTTCAGGCTTTGCATACGGCTAGCTTGTAGTGGGCTCAGGGATTTTTCATTTTCTAAGGCACCGCCCAACAGAAAACCCCGCTCTCCCTTCGAAAATGCAGAGACTCACGCTAAGGAACTTGTCACTCCGATAATTGCGCACCCCTTGAATCCATCGATAAATTTTCTCATCCATCTTCAATTGGCAATCGACACATAGCATATTGTTTAATTATTGTGTTTTTTTTTTATATTGTTACGGAACTGCTTGTTTCTCAGTGGACCGCGCAGGCTGGCTCATCGGGTTCTCTGGGTGTAGTCCCATCCCTTGTCCGCAGTCCGCATAATCGATAACAACAAAGCTACAACTTCTGTACACAACACTACGCAAAACCACTAACCAAATAACATATAGACCGGACAAACCGTACTTTTGATGGTGACATTCGTTATTTCTGCGGCTGGTCCAAACTCGCCTTCGTTTTTGTTCGGGTTCGAGACATGCCCGCATGCTCTCAGAGCAAGAGAGTAAGAATACATATGGCCTGTGTCGGGGAACGGCAACGCTGTCTTTTTACTCGCTCACTCTACAAGAAACTCCTGTGGCTTACTCTCATCCATATGATTTGTGCGATAGAACGGCATCGCTGTTTTTTATCTCGCTCCCACTACAGGAAACTGCTTTGGCTTACTCTCAGTGCTCTTTCAATTTGTCTATGTACCGTTTAAATGTTTGTGTGTGTATGTGTCCGCACAAGCAAAAATGCCCACAAATTCAATTTTTCTCAAAAGTCGGTGGCATATCTTCCCTTTTGAGGGGACGAGTAATATGAAATAATGAAAGGGTTTGCCCCGTCGATGCGAAATTCTTTCATTTTAGCTCGTTCTTCTTCGAAAGGGTACCTAAGCGTTGGCATGTGTGCATTTAAAAGTTTTTGGACTTGCTATTCACGCATACTTGCGTATTTTGTATATGAATAGAAGCATTTATGCGCATGTGTGCCTGTTGGTCCCTGCCTGCCTGTCCGATGCAAATTTGACAATATTTTTGGATTTCTGAATTTCGAGCTCTACACACACACACAGAGACACAAATGTGTGTGAATGGGCTGATCATGGGCGCAAAATTTAAAAATATCATTATTGGCACGCGTCTGACGCGCGCCCTTCTTTTTATGATTTAGGGTTTGAATTGATGAATGAATGTTGACCCCTTATTACCTGCAGCAGCCCGTTGGGCCGAAAGGGTCAACTTTTGGCAAACACCTGCACCTGCATATGTAGGTCAAGTGACCGATCACTTAACTAATTTTAGGAGCAATTATATATTGATAGTATTAATAATTTTATTGTCTTAAAATATTTAGCTTTTTCATATATGAATTTGATCTACAGGATTTGGTGGGTGACGTTTCGCGCTCAAATTCATTTCCAGAGATTCATTTCAAAGATTTTTTGGGCGAAGTTTTAAGTTGTGTCCGATTTGCTTCAAACTTATTTTCACTCGCGTGTGGGCATTTTTGCTTGTGCGGACACATACACACACAAACATTTAAACGGTACATAGACAAATTGAAAGAGCACTGAGATTAAGCCAAAGCAGTTTCCTGTAGTGGGAGCGAGATAAAAAACAGCGATGCCGTTCTATCGCACAAATCATATGGATGAGAGTAAGCCACAGCAGTTTCTTGTAGAGTGAGCGAGTAAAATGAGGGGTCAACATTCATTCATCAATTCAAGCCCAAAATCATAAAAAAGAAGGGCGCGCGTCAGACGCGTGCCAATAATGATATTTTTAAATTTTGCGCCCATGATCAGCCCATTCACACACATTTGTGTCTCTGTGTGTGTGTGTAGAGCTCGAAATTCAGAAATCCAAAAATATTGTCAAATTTGCATCGGACAGGCAGGCAGGGACCAACAGGCACACATGCGCATAAATGCTTCTATTCATATACAAAATACGCAAGTATGCGTGAATAGCAAGTCCAAAAACGTTTAAATGGACACATGCCAACGCTTAGGTACCCTTTCGAAGAAGAACGAGCTAAAATGAAAGAATTTCGCATCGACGGGGCAAACCCTTTCATTATTTCATATTACTCGTCCTCTCAAAAGGGAAGATATGCCACCGAATTTTGAGAAAAATTGAATTTGTGGGTATTTTTGCTTGTGCGGACACATACACACACAAACATTTAAACGGTACATAGACAAATTGAAAGAGCACTGAGAGTAAGCCAAAGCAGTTTCCTGTAGTGGGAGCGAGATAAAAAACAGCGATGCCGTTCTATCGCACAAATCATATGGATGAGAGTAAGCCACAGCAGTTTCTTGTAGAGTGAGCGAGTAAAAAGACAGCGTTGCCGTTCCCCGACACAGGCCATATGTATTCTTACTCTCTTGCTCTGAGAGCATGCGGGCATGTCTCGAACCCGAACAAAAACGAAGGCGAGTTTGGACCAGCCGCAGAAATATCGAATGTCACCATCGAAAGAAGGGTTTGTCCGGTCTATATGTTATTTGGTTAGTGGCAAAACGAACCACAAAACCGATAACATCAAACAGTCGGAACTTCTAACTCATGAACAATGAACAGCTGTAGCAACCAAAAAATGTAAACAGTCTTCGATCTCCTGATCTTGTCTCCCTCATTTTGGCCACTAGATGGCCTGCATCAGCTCGTGTCGGCTGTTATGCCCACTCTCCCCATCAAGTTAAACTTAGCCGGACATTCTTTTCCGTCAATATGTGCGTATAATTGGTTGCATTCTTTATAATTATTAACAATTAATGTTTCTTATTTCTTTCTATTTTGCAAGGTATCTCCATTCAGTTATTTATCATTCTATGCCAGCTGACTTTCCATACATTTCAACAGGTGTGTATTCCACTTTGCATTATTTTATAATTATAGGCAATTGATATATATTTCTAATTGCAATTTTTCTTAGCAGGGTATCTTCACTCGGCGATTTATAATTGTATACCAACGAACATTTCTTCTCAGCTCCAGCAGATGCTTATAATTATTGTGTTCTCGTATTGTTATGGACAGTTGACATTAATTTATAAAATTTCTATTTTTTTAGAGTACATTGGTCAGAGGTTATTGCCAGGCGCCGCAAAAAGAAAGAGAAAGCAATTACGAGGCAATCGTTGCACCGATTTAGGAACAGTGTACCCACGCAAATACTTATAACCGGATATGTCACGATAATCAGTCGTGCAGCAGGTAGGTGATATATATTAAATCGCTTAATTCTACCTTACCCTACCTAACGAGCTCTCTGGGGGTGGTAAGGGGCGATAAAAAGGGGTAATTCAAGTTTGATATGTATGTGAGTATTGTTCGCGCAAGTACCAAATTTGAAACTTTTATATTTTATCGGCGCATATGCATAACCTTTGGAGTTTTCCCTCACTGTTCGAACTCTAAAGTGAAGCTTGGCGTAAGTACCTATGTATATATAATTTACAAACAAAAAAACTAAATTTAACAACTACAAAAAATCTGCTCTCTTTCAGGGAGCACAATCGGGAGTCTACGTCTGACTCTGCCTATTACTCGGGCGAGGAGGGCCGAAATGGAACTGGCTCAGTCGGAGGTTGTGGGCGTGGTCTCGCCTGTGGCCGATTCTTCGCTTTATGGTTGCGCCGAGGCTTGGGTGACGTGCGCCGCCGATAATGCTGACATGCACCGCTGATATGGCTGACGTGCGTCGCTAAGCCAAATCCTGGCCTTTGGGGTGACCTGCTGGACCCTCTGGTCCGAGAACTGGTAACTTCGTTGTCGGAACCGGGGGTCGTTTTCATTTAGTAAGTGTCTTACTGTTTTTATGTGTAAGTCACGTGTCGCGCTTAAGTTGTAAGTCTTTCTAATTTTTGTCTATATGGTGACCCAAATGGTTGAATTCACGTTTATTTATTTAATTGCCAGAACAAAAAACGATTTTATTTGTTAATTTTTGTTGGTACGCGCCGGCTTAATTAGCCGGATGGATAAACTTTTCTCGAATATTTGGAGCCGACACGCAAAAGGAAGAACTTAAACTCGCTTCGAGCCGGCACGCCCGCCGTCGACAGCTAACAAAACTAAACTCCTCGCTGGATACCCAACGTTGGCCACACCCACGACAAATACTCTGTACTGGCGCCGCTGACCAAAGAGGACGGACACTGCCGCCGTTAACGCCTGTGAGGAAATTACGCTTATGTTCGTAGATCTTCTGCGTAGTAAAAGCGCAGCACACGTCTCTAACTCGTAGGCGTTGGTACCTACGGCTTGGGCGACGTGGCTCTTCAGGAATTTCTGGGCGAACTTGGCATTGAAGGCCCAGATGGAGTTGGCGCGCGCGTTGTTCATAGCGTTGGCGACTTCTCTCGTACGCGATGTGCAGGTGTTCCTTGAGCTGGTTTCGGATTACATCCAGTCTGTCCTTCGCGTCTAGGTCAGAAATGCTGTGTTCCGCCAATGTCCTCTGCTTCCGGGCCAGTTTGTAACTGGAACCATTCAGGTCCATGTGCTGGCCAAACACCGCGAAGAACGGAGTCACTCCCGTAGCGCTGTGCACCGCATTCCGGATCGCCACTTCTACCTCTGGTAGGTACGCGTCCCATTCTCTGTGATCCTGGCGCAAGTAGGTTCTTATTGCAGACGGCGCTGTGCGGTTCACGCGTTCGGCGGCGTTACTCTGAGGCGAGTAAACTGGGGTACGCAAATGCGTAATGCCAAACGCCCGGACCATTACATCGAATGACTTGGAAATAAATTGCCGCCCAATATCCGAGTGGATCACTTCCGGCACGCCAAATTTAAAGAACACTTCGTGGACTAGAAAGTTGACGACTTCCACCGCGGTGGCTTCCTTCATGGCCTTCAGAAAGGTAAACTTTGAAAAGTGGTCGACGACGATGAATATCTACGCATGTCCTCGTTTTGACCGTGGATACTTCCCCAAGAAGTCGACGTATATCTTATATAACAACAAACAGCCGGAACTGTTAACAAATGAAAAACACAAACAGCTGTAACAACAAGAAAATTTAAACAACAAACGTGAGACGCTCAATATAAATTAACAAAAAAACACTATTTATCCACTTTACTCTTCCAGATCGGGTCCCGGTTCCAGACCCTCGTCTCTCTCATTTTGGCCACTAGATGGCCTGCATCAGCCTGTGACGGCTGTTATGCCCACTCTCCCCATCAATTAAAGCTTAGCCGGACATTCTTTTCCTCCAATATGTGCGTTTAATTGGTTGCGTTTTCTTAGAATTAATAACAATTAATATCATTTCTTACTGCATTTATCTTTGCAGCCACTTACAATCTCATGCAAGCGGACATTGCATTAGCTTCACAGGTGCGTATAATTATTCGTGTATTCTTATAATTATTGACAACTAATATTACTTCTATTGCAGGTATCTCTGCAGGCTATCTCCACTCAGTTATTTAAGTTCTCATTTCTTCACCACGTGCGTATAATTGTTGTATATACTTATGATTATGGACAATGTGTATTCATTTCAAAAAAATGCAATTCTTTCCTAGCCGAACAACACAAATAAAGGGAAAGACGTCACCGAAAGTTATGGCCAACTGCAGCTGGGAACAACGTTGGAGGACAAATTTATAAATCTTAATTGTGCGATTGGCTAAAAAAAATTGTATGTAGTAAAATTTCTTACATATAAAATATTTATCTGAATTAAATCGCCTAATTATTCTTAGCCTACCTAAAGAGCTCTCTGGGTTGCTAGGGGCGACGTAAGTAAATGAATATCTCGTTTATATAAATACATATTGTAAGGCGGCTACCTAGAGCGGCCACCCCACAATTCTGTTTCACGGCAAGGAGCCGTTAGAGTTATAGTTTTATTGTTTTGTTAGTTATAAGTAGCATAAGTATTAGTTGTAAGGAAGGCAAGGAGCCATTAGATTTATAGTTTTATTATTTTGTATGTAGCATAAGTATTAATAGTAAAGAAGGCAAGGAGCCGTTTCTGTTAGTATTGTATTGTTAAACATCTATTGGGAATAGATTTGTATTCGAATTTAACCGCCGGCCATCGCAGCAACCGTGCGTTGCTGATCGGTTGCTCATCACCGCCTTCGAGAGCGCAGCTTCGATTCGGCGGCGTAGAGCGAAAGCTCCGAAGCGAAGCTGCGCTCTCGAAGGCGGTGATGAGCAACCGATCAGCAACGCACGGTTGCTGCGATGGCCGGCGGTTAAAGCCCGTAAAGCCCAGCAAGTATGCCCAAATACCCAAATACCCAAATGCCCAACAGGATATTTTTGAGTCGGGCATACCTTAGAATGTATGTACCCCAGCAGAGAACAAGAGAAGGGGAAGACATCATATTGGGGTAAAGTGCCAATCTAGGGTAGTAGACAGTCGAGTATACCCTAGTAAGTGCACTTCATACCCTATGTTAGGCGAAAAGGGAACACCTGCAAGATTTAGGCAACCAACAATGTGCACAGAAGTCAAGCTCGCAAAGCAACGGGGAAAAAAAAGGAGAGATAACGGTCGGTCGAAAAGAACAGCGCGCGCGCGCCAGACGGGCGACGTCGAGACCACGCTTGCACTCGTGTGCACAAACGCGCGCCGCAGTCGACGTCGGCGTCAAAGGGCCGTTAAGGCGTCGCGGCTGTACAGTGGGACGAATTCAGTTCACACGCGGTGAATTCGTCAGTACAGTCGGCGAAAGCGACTACGACGGGTGTGCTTAATAAAACGGAGTGAATAATAAAAGGAAAAAAGGAAACGAGTCAAATGAACAAAAGACTACAAATTAAAAGAACACCAAGTGGGTTAATTTTTTTGTTTTTTTGTGAAATGAACGGAAGATAATATATATAGCAAAGAAGAAAAAAATTAATAATAATAACGAACAAAGGCAAAACAGAAACAAGAAAAAAAAGGGAGAAGCTGAGTGAGAGATGGTCAAAAGTCAAAAGAACATTAAGTGCGATTTTTTTATTTTTTTTTTAGTTCTGTGGGGGAAAAAAAAAGGAGAGAAAGCGAAGAAAATAAAAGAACCAAAGACAAGACGAGCGTGGAACAAAGTAAGCCTACGGAACGAGAGTCGCCCATACAGAATAACAAGGAAAAATCGAACAAGGGCTCACGAGAGGGAGAAGTCAAGCCCAGAGTGAGTAATAAAAACTTAAAATTCAGTCAGGTGCGTCCCAAAATTCGGGTGTAGGCGTGCGCTGGATCCACCAGGGACTTTGGCGGACGGCCGCGTCAAAAATCGGAACCCGACCTGAGGAGCTCGCAACTGTACGAGCGTCTGCAAATTCCGACCCCTAGCTTAGCCGTCACGGGTGTAGGGGAAGCTCATGAGATTGGAAGCAGCGGAGCTCGTCGGACAATAGCGGTCGACGTGGGGCTGGGGCGAACCCCCTGCGAAACGAATAGTGGTCCTTATATTTCTCGGCAATATTCGCAGTCAGAGGCCAGGCATCTCGCAAACGTTCCAGAACAAGTCCGAAAGTGGGGCATGAGGTACGATGGTCGCTCCGACCCCCTTGGGTTTCTAGAGGACATTGAGGAGCGCGCCATCACGTAGGGTATAACCCTCGATCGATTGCCCCGGGCCATGAGTGAGGTATTCTGCGACCGGGCCGCTCGTTGGTTTTTGAGCAGTGGACTGAGGGATGTGCCATGGTCGGTATTTAGGAGGGGTTTCTTAGAGTTCTTTCTACCACCACGCTACTTCGAGAGGCTAGAGGACGAAATCCGATCCCGCCGGCAGCGTGTGGGGGAAGAGTTTAAGGAATACCTCATAGAGCTGAGGGCTTTGATGCATCATGCCACATATGAGCCGGCACAGGAGCTGCACCGTATATATGAGAATGCTGCCCCCGAATACAGGCTTTACGTACGACGGCAAGATTTCTCCACCTTATCCCAGCTGACTCTGCTCGCCGTGGAGTACGAAACGGTGATGAGACAGAGAGCGGAATACTCCGGAAGCAGGTCAGGGAGTCAGGTGGTCACGAGCTCAAGTAGCGCAGAGTGGGCGAGGACGGTACAACCCCCGGGGGGACACCTCAACCCGTTCCGGTCTACTCCCATCGGATCCGGAGCCGGCAACGGCCCCTGCGGAAGTGGCCCACCAAATGATGGAGGTGCGCACAGGAGGGGCACTTTGCCAGGGAATGTCCCAACGCGCCCGTCGTGTTTTGTTGGGTATGCGGGCACCGGGGCAGAAGTAGCCAGGTCTGTTGTCGCCGCACGGAGGCGGGAAACGGGCAACGACGTCGCCCAGGTCAGGGTCCGGTCGACGCCGACACACAAGGGACTCGGAAGTAGTACACCCGCTTAAGGTGGAAGGTGGCCGGATCGTCGCCACGATGCCCGCTACTATCGATACAGGGGCCACTTGCAGTTTCATGAGTGAAGACTGTGTACGTAAATGGGCGATTCGGGGTAGAGTGGAGAACATGCAGGCGCGCATTCGTCTGGCAGATGGATCCACGCTCGAAGTAGGGAAGGCATTGAGGTTAGACGTCGGCCTAGCGGGGAAGGTGGTCAGCATGTTGATGCTTATCATGCCCTCAATGCTGGACCACGTCATCCTAGGGATGGATTTCTTGGGCGCGATGGGCACTACAATCCGCTGCGGCATTGCAAAGCTGGACCTAGAGACGGTGACGGCACCGATCGTGGGGCCAGGAACGAGAGAAGAGCCGAAAGAGGGTCTCACGCGTCAAGAGGCGGGAGCACCTGCTCGGCTACAGGGAGAGAATACCAAGAGGGAACCGAAGGAAGGCCTCCCAGGTCATGGAAATGGAGCACCTGCTCGGCAACCGATGGAAAAGAACTTGAGGAAGGAGCCGAATGAAGGCCTCCCATGTCATGGAAGGGGAGCACCTGGGGGCGGCACGGCGGAAATGTGCCAGAGGACGGAGGGACTAGGAGCAATAGTTAGGATCCACCCAGACACAGGGGATCAGGAGCGACTGCCAGAATGGAACGATCATGAAGCTCCATCTGTAGTCGGAGTGATGCCCGGGATAGACGAGGCACAGGGCGAGTACAGCACCGAAGAGGCAGAGTGGCCAGCGGATCTGGATCCGGAACTTAGGGAGTTCCTGGAGTAGGAACTGGCACTCTTCAAGGGGCTGCAAGGAGTCTCACATATCGCGGAGCATAGGATCCGGCTAAAGGATAACAAGCCATTGAAGCAGAGATACTACCCGAAGAATCCGGCCATGCAAAGGGTGATTGACGAACAGGTGGAGGAGCTGATCCAGGCAGGTGCCATCGAGCCGTCGCGTAGTCCGCACAGCGCCCCAATCGTCTTAGTCAAAAAGAAGACTGGCGAGTGGCGCATGTGCATCGGCAACTCAACGCGCATTCCATCCCAGATGCTTATCCTGTTCCCAGGATTAATCACATCCTTGAGCGGTTGCGTCACGACCGGTTCATCTCCACTCTGGATTTGAAGCACGGGTACTGGCAGATACCGATGGCAGCCGATAGTCGGGAGTGTACGGCGTTCACAGTCCCCGGAAGAGGTATTTTCCAATGGCGGGTGATGCCATTTGGTCTACACTCGGCGTGTGCGACCTTTCAGCGAGCATTGGATACAGTAATAGGACCGGAAATGGAGCCTAATGCGTTTGCCTACTTAGACGACATCGTGGTGATAGGGGCAACGAAGGAGCAACATGTAAACACGATATGCGAGACCGGTGTTCCGCCGGTTAAGAGCGGCCAATCTCAAACTGAATAGGAAGAAGTGCAGTTTCTTCCGGGAGAGGTTGGTCTACCTAGGACATGTCATTTGTGGGGAAGGAATACGTACCGATCCAGAGAGGGTGGAGGCGATACGTAATCTGAGGGCCCCGACAAATTGCAAGGAACTGCGGCAGTGTCTCGGGATGGCGTCATGGTACAGGCGCTTCGTTCCTAACTTCGCGACTCAAGTACAACCGCTCACAGCGCTCTTAAAGAAGGGGCAGAAATGGGCATGGGAGCAAGCACAGGAAGAGGCATTGCGTCAATTGAAGGATAGCTTGACGACTGCCCCTGTGTTGGCTTGTCCAGACTTTTCCGCCAAATTCGTCTTGCAGACTGACGCGAGTGAGTATGGCCTCGGCGCAGAGCTGACACAGACAATTGAGGGACAGGAGCGGGTGATCGCTTACGCGAGCCGGAAGTTACTAAAAGCTGAGGTGAACTATTCCGCCACCGAGAAGGAGTGTTTAGCAATCGTATGGTCGATCCGGAAGTTGCGTTGCTACCTAGAAGGGTACCGATTCGACGTAGTAACGGACCATCTAGCACTCAAGTGGCTCAATTCGATCGAGAGCCCGTCAGGAAGGATTGCGCGATGGGCATTGGAACTGCAGCAATTCCAATTTCACGTTCACTACCGACGAGGGAAGCTCAACGTCGTGGCCGACGCACTATCAAGACATCCTCTAAAGACCTGTCAGCAAGCAGTGGCGGCCGAGTCACCGTTTAAATGGGTCGCGAGTATGCGTGCCAGGATCGCCGAAGAGCCAGCCAAGTTCCCGGATTACACCCAAGAAAACGGACAGTTATATAGGCATTTGGGCCATCGGAAAGACGACGAGGACTACATCCCCTGGAAACTATGCGTGGCCAGTAGTCAACGTCAGAGGGTACTGCGGGAATGCCATGATGCTGTCAGAGGGCCCCAAAGATACCTAGAGCTGCCACCCCACAATTCTGTTTCACGGCAAGGAGCCGTTAGAGTTATAGTTTTATTGTTTTGTTAGTTTTAAGTAGCATTAGTATTAGTTGTAAGGAAGGCAAGGAGCCATTAGATTTATAGTTTTATTATTTTGTATGTAGCATAAGTATTAATAGTAAAGAAGGCAATGAGCCGTTTCTAAAAGTATTGTATTGTTAAACATCTATTGGGAATAGATTTGTATTCGAATTTAACCGCCGGCCATCGCAGCAACCGTGCGTTGCTGATCGGTTGCTCAACACCGCCTTCGAGAGCGCAGCTTCGATTCGGCGGCAAAGAGCGAAAGCTCCGAAGCGAAGTTGCGAAAGCTCGCGGCGAAGTTGAGTAATCGAGGCAAGCGAACGAGCCGGCACTTTTGGAGAGACCTTCACAGTGAGTAGACGTGTGTCAGCAATAACAAAGTGGGAACATAGCCCCAAAATGGGTAGCGGAGCGTTAGGGCTCCAAGCAGTGCGGCTAGTTTTTATCGCAAGGGAACCGTAGGGTAGCCTGGAATAACTGTAGAGATAAGATAAAGTGAATAAAATAACATTCGTAATGAAGTTGCTAATTGTTGTCATCCTTTAATAACTTTAACCTCGGGTACCGTGGCTAGCCGGTACTCAACATAACCTCCCCTACCTAACTCAAAACGTAGGATTGAGAGACGAGGCTTCATTCCGTCGTTCACCATAACAACCCACTTTCCTAACCTGAAGTGTAGGGTACCGCGAGAGACGAGGCTTCGTTACGTCGCTCATGGTATCTTCCCAACACTAGTTTGAGTGCGGGTCGAGACGGACTCTGGCAGGGACTGCTGCGCTATTCATCGAACGCTGAAGGCCCGCTCAGTCGTTCCGGATATGCGCAGGTCTTTCCACCAGACGGGTCGAAGGCAGAGCAGTGATATCGTCGGCGCCCCCCTCGACAATGTCACCCGAGAGGGCAGTCCGAACAGCAACTGACGAGGTGGACGTACAAGTGGACGAGGAGGACCTCCTACCCCTCGAGACGGACGAGCACACGCCACCAATGCGAGAGCCCAGATCGATGGAGGCGGCAGGAGCAGGAATTCCACCGTCGGCCCCAGAAGTCGAGTCGTCGCCATCGGGTGTAGCATGCGACACCCCAGCAGCCGACGCAGAGTCCGACCAACTCCGCAGCGAATCGGACATTGCCGAGAAGAGGAGCCAACCGACGCCGGAGCCCATAACGGACGAGGAACCGTTATTCCGTCGCCGCCTCGCCACCCACCGTTTGGAGGTAGACCCTAATAGCCGCTTCCCGTGGATTACTCTGCGCTACCTGCCAAAGATCCCCGAGATAAGTGGTGCATCCCGTTCCGGCCTTTCAAAGCGGGGAAAATCAAGCACACGAGGTAATCCTGGGGGAAAACGCCGGCGAAACCGCCACCGTCGTCAGACAGCCACCAGAGGTAAGCGTCGCCGAAGTGGGAGCCAACGGCAGCCCAGTGTCGAGAGGACAGCAGTATCCACCCCCAAAAGGTCTCGCTCGGAGACAGAGGCACCCAAAGATCCGCAACTTCGTGTGCCGCGTTCGCTCCGCGAGCGCCAAGAGGGTCCTTCTCAGCCTGAGAAGGATAACCGGAGTTGTGGAGCCGTGGTTACTCCCCCAGGGGGATGTTCCGATCCCTGGAGGGTACCAATAACTGTCTGCCAGATGGTTGCAGAGGAACAGCAGACCAGAGATGATGATGCGATGCCCCCCCTCGTGCCCATAATACGCGCACGGGCACCTGGCACCCCTTCCCGGGAGGAGATGGAAGAGGCATGGTTTGGGCCGCAAGACGGGATGCCGCCGCTGGTGCCCGTCACACGCGCGGAGATGCCGGTTGCCGCCCACCGTACAGATACAGAAAGCGTATGGTTCGAAGAAGCGGAAACGGCACCCGCTTCATCCACAGAGGTCCACAAGACCCCCTCCGATAGCGAGCTGTGGGGGGACGTCGCGGAATTGTTCGACGGAATCGACGGGTGGGACACGAGCTTGGAGTCGGTGTTCGACGAAGAAGTGGACCTGGGAGCAGTCCCTCTGGCTGCCAGTCCCGAGTACGCGCCAAGGACTCCTACGCCTACGAAGACCGTCAAAAGCCTTGTTTCTGATTCCACCCCCTTGGGGTGGAGGGTGTTTCCCCGCGGGATGCCTCTGTCGGCGGCTTTAGTGGATCTCATCGAGGAAGAGGTTACAATCCGCTTGGGCCGATTACGACGGACCCGCTTCCGGGTGTCAGAGGGCCCCAAGGATTACAACGTCACGGTGAACGCAAAAGGCGACGTAACCGTCACCTCCTCGAAGTAAGGGGGGGGGGGGGGTGTGAGGCGGCTACCTAGAGCGGCCACCCCACAATTCTGTTTCACGGCAAGGAGCCGTTAGAGTTATAGTTTTATTGTTTTGTTAGTTATAAGTAGCATAAGTATTAGTTGTAAGGAAGCCAAGGAGCCATTAGATTTATAGTTTTATTATTTTGTATGTAGCATAAGTATTAATAGTAAAGAAGGCAAGGAGCCGTTTCTATAAGTATTGTATTGTTAAACATCTATTGGGAATAGATTTGTATTCGAATTTAACCGCCGGCCATCGCAGCAACCGTGCGTTGCTGATCGGTTGCTCAACACCGCCTTCGAGAGCGCAGCTTCGATTCGACGGCAAAGAGCGAAAGCTCCGAAGCGAAGTTGCGAAAGCTCGCGGCGAAGTTGAGTAATCGAGGCAAGCGCACGGCTCGGTAGCGAACGAGCCGGCACTTTTGGAGAGACCTTCACAGTGAGTAGACGTGTGTCAGCAATAACAAAGTGGGAACATAACCCCAGAATGGGTAGCGGAGCGTTAGGGCTCCAAGCAGTGCGGCTAGTTGTTATCGCAAGGGAACCGTAGGGTAGCATGGAATAACTGTAGAGATAAGATAAAGTGAATAAAATAACATTCGTAACGAAGTTGCTAATTGTTGTCATCCTTTAATAACTTTAACCTCGGGTACCGTGGCTAGCCGGTACTCAACATAACCTCCCCTACCTAACTCAAAACGTAGGATTGAGAGACGAGGCTTCATTCCGTCGTTCACCATAACAACCCACTTTCCTAACCTGAAGTGTAGGGTACCGCGAGAGACGAGGCTTCGTTACGTCGCTCATGGTATCTTCCCAACACTAGTTTGAGTGCGGGTCGAGACGGACTCTGGCAGGGACTGCTGCGCTATTCATCGAACGCTGAAGGAACGCTCAGTCGTTCCGGATATGCGCAGGTCTTTCCACCAGAGGGGTCGAAGGCAGAGCAGTGATATCGTCGGCGCCCCCCTCGACAATGTCACCCGAGAGGGCAGTCCGAACAGCAACTGACGAGGTGGACGTACAAGTGGACGAGGAGGACCTCCTACCCCTCGAGACGGACGAGCACACGCCACCAATGCGAGAGCCCAGATCGATGGAGGCGGCAGGAGCAGGAATTCCACCGTCGGCCCCGGAAGTCGAGTCGTCGCCATCGGGTGTAGCATGCGACACCCCAGCAGCCGACGCAGAGTCCGACCAACTCCGCAGCGAATCGGACATTGCCGAGAAGAGGAGCCAACCGACGCCGGAGCCCATAACGGACGAGGAACCGTTATTCCGTCGCCGCCTCGCCACCCACCGTTTGGAGGTAGACCCTAATAGCCGCTTCCCGCGGATTACTCTGCGCTACCTGCCAAAGATCCCCGAGATGAGTGGTGCATCCCGTTCCGGCCTTTCAAAGCGGGGAAAATCAAGCACACGAGATAATCCTGGGGGAAAACGCCGGCGAAACCGCCACCGTCGTCAGACAGCCACCAGAGGTAAGCGTCGCCGAAGTGGGAGCCAACGGCAGCCCAGTGTCGAGAGGACAGCAGTATCCACCCCCAAAAGGTCTCGCTCGGAGACAGAGGCACCCAAAGATCCGCAACTTCGTGTGCCGCGTTCGCTCCGCGAGCGCCAAGAGGGTCCTTCTCAGCCTGAGAAAGATAACCGGAGTTGTGGAGCCGTGGTTACTCCCCCAGGGGGATGTTCCGATCCCTGGAGGGTACCAATAACTGTCTGCCAGATGGTTGCAGAGGAACAGCAGACCAGAGATGATGATGCGATGCCCCCCCTCGTGCCCATAATACGCGCACGGGCACCTGGCACCCCTTCCCGGGAGGAGATGGAAGAGGCATGGTTTGGGCCGCAAGACGGGATGCCGCCGCTGGTGCCCGTCACACGCGCGGAGATGCCGGTTGCCGCCCACCGTACAGATACAGAAAGCGTATGGTTCGAAGAAGCGGAAACGGCACCCGCTTCATCCACAGAGGTCCACAAGACCCCCTCCGATAGAGAGCTGTGGGGGGACGTCGCGGAATTGTTCGACGGAATCGACGGGTGGGACACGAGCTTGGAGTCGGTGTTCGACGAAGAAGTGGACCTGGAAGCAGTCCCTCTGGCTGCCAGTCCCGAGTACGCGCCAAGGACTCCTACGCCTACGAAGACCGTCAAAAGCCTTGTTTCTGATTCCACCCCCTTGGGGTGGAGGGTGTTTCCCCGCGGGATGCCTCTGTCGGCGGCTTTAGTGGATCTCATCGAGGAAGAGGTTACAATCCGCTTGGGCCGATTACGACGGACCCGCTTCCGGGTGTCAGAGGGCCCCAAGGATTACAACGTCACGGTGAACGCAAAAGGCGACGTAACCGTCACCTCCTCGAAGTAAGGGGGGGGGGTGTGAGGCGGCTACCTAGAGCGGCCACCCCACAATTCTGTTTCACGGCAAGGAGCCGTTAGAGTTATAGTTTTATTGTTTTGTTAGTTATAAGTAGCATAAGTATTAGTTGTAAGGAAGCCAAGGAGCCATTAGATTTATAGTTTTATTATTTTGTATGTAGCATAAGTATTAATAGTAAAGAAGGCAAGGAGCCGTTTCTATAAGTATTGTATTGTTAAACATCTATTGGGAATAGATTTGTATTCGAATTTAACCGCCGGCCATCGCAGCAACCGTGCGTTGCTGATCGGTTGCTCAACACCGCCTTCGAGAGCGCAGCTTCGATTCGATGGCAAAGAGCGAAAGCTCCGAAGCGAAGTTGCGAAAGCTCGCGGCGAAGTTGAGTAATCGAGGCAAGCGCACGGCTCGGTAGCGAACGAGCCGGCACTTTTGGAGAGACCTTCACAGTGAGTAGACGTGTGTCAGCAATAACAAAGTGGGAACATAACCCCAGAATGGGTAGCGGAGCGTTAGGGCTCCAAGCAGTGCGGCTAGTTGTTATCGCAAGGGAACCGTAGGGTAGCATGGAATAACTGTAGAGATAAGATAAAGTGAATAAAATAACATTCGTAACGAAGTTGCTAATTGTTGTCATCCTTTAATAACTTTAACCTCGGGTACCGTGGCTAGCCGGTACTCAACATAACCTCCCCTACCTAACTCAAAACGTAGGATTGAGAGACGAGGCTTCATTCCGTCGTTCACCATAACAACCCACTTTCCTAACCTGAAGTGTAGGGTACCGCGAGAGACGAGGCTTCGTTACGTCGCTCATGGTATCTTCCCAACACTAGTTTGAGTGCGGGTCGAGACGGACTCTGGCAGGGACTGCTGCGCTATTCATCGAACGCTGAAGGAACGCTCAGTCGTTCCGGATATGCGCAGGTCTTTCCACCAGAGGGGTCGAAGGCAGAGCAGTAATATTTTGGAACACTTCCCCTCTCCCTAAACCTTCTACTCCAGCAACTAACAAATGTCTTGTAGGCTTGCTGAACCTGGCGAGACCGAGATTTGTACTCCGGCCAGTAGCTTCCTTACAATATATACGGATGGTGTGGTATCAAAAACTAAACTTTTCCTTTTCATATTCCCCTGGCACTAACCGTAACCTTTGGGTCGTCTCCTTCGACGCAACCTGGTATTCCCTTTTCTTCTTTAAAGTTAAATTTTAGATTACACAGAAGGCAAAAAAAAACTAACTGATCTTAATTATTTAAATATTTCTTATTCTTATTTTCGATCAATTCAAATGGGACCCAGAGGTGGACTGCCCCTCGGGTTCTCGGGGTCCTGCCTCTAGGCTGGGGGTGGTCAAACGCTCTTGGAACGGACTCACTCGGTACTTTGGGCGAGGTCTCGCTGGTGGCCGCTTCTTGGCCTATCCTCCTGGACAGCGTAGGTGATCAGTGCGCCGAGGGTATGGCTGACGTGCGCCGCTGCATCGAAACTATGCCTGGGGTTGCCTCTTTGGCCTCTCTGGTCCGTGAGCTGGTCTTTTCGTTGCCGGAACCGTGAGCTGTTTATTTTATTTATTGTCTTATTGTTTCTATTTGTTCGTCCCGTGACGCACGTAGGTTTTAAGTTTTTTTTTTTAATGTTTGTATTATGTGACACAATGTTTGAATTCACGATTCCTTAATAAATCGCAAAAACAAAAAAATATTCATTTGACAATTTTTATTTTGCAGAAACTTTTCTAGAAATATTTTTTAAGGGGCCGACATGGGAAAAACTTACTTTAAGCTCGCTTCGAGCTGGCACGCCCGCCGTTGACCGCTGATCAATTCGAACTCCCTGCTGTACATTTTGGCAGCAACATCATCGGTGCCGAATTTCGGCACACGCATACATTTTCGAGGAGGGCACTGTTTCTGCCCATCTGCACAGCTGCATTTTTTTGGGTCAACGGCCCAAATGAAGGCCAAGGGCATATCCAAGGGCAGGCGATCCGCTCTCCCTATAATCTCTTTAGGAGCGATCAGGCGACCAATAGCGACCCTTTTGGCGCCGTGGAGTAGGAACTGGCACTCTTCAAGGGGCTGCAAGGAGTCTCACATATCGCGGAGCATAGGATCCGGCTAAAGGACAACAAGCCATTGAAGCAGAGATACTACCCGAAGAATCCGGCCATGCAAAGGGTGATTGACGAACAGGTGGAGGAGCTGATCCAGGCAGGTGCCATCGAGCCGTCGCGTAGTCCGCACAGCGCCCCAATCGTCTTAGTCAAAAAGAAGACTGGCGAGTGGCGCATGTGCATCGACTACCGGCAACTCAACGCGCATTCCATCCCAGATGCTTATCCTGTTCCCAGGATTAATCACATCCTTGAGCGGTTGCGTCACGACCGGTTCATCTCCACTCTGGATTTGAAGCACGGGTACTGGCAGATACCGATGGCAGCCGATAGTCGGGAGTGTACGGCGTTCACAGTCCCCGGAAGAGGTATTTTCCAATGGCGGGTGATGCCATTTGGTCTACACTCGGCGTGTGCGACCTTTCAGCGAGCATTGGATACAGTAATAGGACCGGAAATGGAGCCTAATGCGTTTGCCTACTTAGACGACATCGTGGTGATAGGGGCAACGAAGGAGCAACATGTAAACACGATATGCGAGACCGGTGTTCCGCCGGTTAAGAGCGGCCAATCTCAAACTGAATAGGAAGAAGTGCAGTTTCTTCCGGGAGAGGTTGGTCTACCTAGGACATGTCATTTGTGGGGAAGGAATACGTACCGATCCAGAGAGGGTGGAGGCGATACGTAATCTGAGGGCCCCGACAAATTGCAAGGAACTGCGGCAGTGTCTCGGGATGGCGTCATGGTACATGCGCTTCGTTCCTAACTTCGCGACTCAAGTACAACCGCTCACAGCGCTCTTAAAGAAGGGGCAGAAATGGGCATGGGAGCAAGCACAGGAAGAGGCATTGCGTCAATTGAAGGATAGCTTGACGACTGCCCCTGTGTTGGCTTGTCCAGACTTTTCCGCCAAATTCGTCTTGCAGACTGACGCGAGTGAGTATGGCCTCGGCGCAGAGCTGACACAGACAATTGAGGGACAGGAGCGGGTGATCGCTTACGCGAGCCGGAAGTTACTAAAAGCTGAGGTGAACTATTCCGCCACCGAGAAGGAGTGTTTAGCAATCGTATGGTCGATCCGGAAGTTGCGTTGCTACCTAGAAGGGTACCGATTCGACGTAGTAACGGACCATCTAGCACTCAAGTGGCTCAATTCGATCGAGAGCCCGTCAGGAAGGATTGCGCGATGGGCATTGGAACTGCAGCAATTCCAATTTCACGTTCACTACCGACGAGGGAAGCTCAACGTCGTGGCCGACGCACTATCAAGACATCCTCTAAAGACCTGTCAGCAAGCAGTGGCGGCCGAGTCACCGTTTAAATGGGTCGCGAGTATGCGTGCCAGGATCGCCGAAGAGCCAGCCAAGTTCCCGGATTACACCCAAGAAAACGGACAGTTATATAGGCACTTGGGCCATCGGAAAGACGACGAGGACTACATCCCCTGGAAACTATGCGTGGCCAGTAGTCAACGTCAGAGGGTACTGCGGGAATGCCATGATGCTGTCAGAGGGCCCCAAAGATACCTAGAGCTGCCACCCCACAATTCTGTTTCACGGCAAGGAGCCGTTAGAGTTATAGTTTTATTGTTTTGTTAGTTTTAAGTAGCATAAGTATTAGTTGTAAGGAAGGCAAGGAGCCATTAGATTTATAGTTTTATTATTTTGTATGTAGCATAAGTATTAATAGTAAAGAAGGCAATGAGCCGTTTCTAAAAGTATTGTATTGTTAAACATCTATTGGGAATAGATTTGTATTCGAATTTAACCGCCGGCCATCGCAGCAACCGTGCGTTGCTGATCGGTTGCTCAACACCGCCTTCGAGAGCGCAGCTTCGATTCGGCGGCAAAGAGCGAAAGCTCCGAAGCGAAGTTGCGAAAGCTCGCGGCGAAGTTGAGTAATCGAGGCAAGCGAACGAGCCGGCACTTTTGGAGAGACCTTCACAGTGAGTAGTCGTGTGTCAGCAATAACAAAGTGGGAACATAACCCCAAAATGGGTAGCGGAGCGTTAGGGCTCCAAGCAGTGCGGCTAGTTTTTATCGCAAGGGAACCGTAGGGTAGCCTGGAATAACTGTAGAGATAAGATAAAGTGAATAAAATAACATTCGTAATGAAGTTGCTAATTGTTGTCATCCTTTAATAACTTTAACCTCGGGTACCGTGGCTAGCCGGTACTCACCATAACCTCCCCTACCTAACTCAAAACGTAGGATTGAGAGACGAGGCTTCATTCCGTCGTTCACCATAACAACCCACTTTCCTAACCTGAAGTGTAGGGTACCGCGAGAGACGAGCCTTCGTTACGTCGCTCATGGTATCTTCCCAACACTAGTTTGAGTGCGGGTCGAGACGGACTCTGGCAGGGACTGCTGCGCTATTCATCGAACGCTGAAGGCCCGCTCAGTCGTTCCGGATATGCGCAGGTCTTTCCACCAGACGGGTCGAAGGCAGAGCAGTGATATCGTCGGCGCCCCCCTCGACAATGTCACCCGAGAGGGCAGTCCGAACAGCAACTGACGAGGTGGACGTACAAGTGGACGAGGAGGACCTCCTACCCCTCGAGACGGACGAGCACACGCCACCAATGCGAGAGCCCAGATCGATGGAGGCGGCAGGAGCAGGAATTCCACCGTCGGCCCCAGAAGTCGAGTCGTCGCCATCGGGTGTAGCATGCGACACCCCAGCAGCCGACGCAGAGTCCGACCAACTCCGCAGCGAATCGGACATTGCCGAGAAGAGGAGCCAACCGACGCCGGAGCCCATAACGGACGAGGAACCGTTATTCCGTCGCCGCCTCGCCACCCACCGTTTGGAGGTAGACCCTAATAGCCGCTTCCCGCGGATTACTCTGCGCTACCTGCCAAAGATCCCCGAGATAAGTGGTGCATCCCGTTCCGGCCTTTCAAAGCGGGGAAAATCAAGCACACGAGATAATCCTGGGGGAAAACGCCGGCGAAACCGCCACCGTCGTCAGACAGCCACCAGAGGTAAGCGTCGCCGAAGTGGGAGCCAACGGCAGCCCAGTGTCGAGAGGACAGCAGTATCCACCCCCAAAAGGTCTCGCTCGGAGACAGAGGCACCCAAAGATCCGCAACTTCGTGTGCCGCGTTCGCTCCGCGAGCGCCAAGAGGGTCCTTCTCAGCCTGAGAAGGATAACCGGAGTTGTGGAGCCGTGGTTACTCCCCCAGGGGGATGTTCCGATCCCTGGAGGGTACCAATAACTGTCTGCCAGATGGTTGCAGAGGAACAGCAGACCAGAGATGATGATGCGATGCCCCCCCTCGTGCCCATAATACGCGCACGGGCACCTGGCACCCCTTCCCGGGAGGAGATGGAAGAGGCATGGTTTGGGCCGCAAGACGGGATGCCGCCGCTGGTGCCCGTCACACGCGCGGAGATGCCGGTTGCCGCCCACCGTACAGATACAGAAAGCGTATGGTTCGAAGAAGCGGAAACGGCACCCGCTTCATCCACAGAGGTCCACAAGACCCCCTCCGATAGCGAGCTGTGGGGGGACGTCGCGGAATTGTTCGACGGAATCGACGGGTGAGACACGAGCTTGGAGTCGGTGTTCGACGAAGAAGTGGACCTGGGAGCAGTCCCTCTGGCTGCCAGTCCCGAGTACGCGCCAAGGACTCCTACGCCTACGAAGACCGTCAAAAGCCTTGTTTCTGATTCCACCCCCTTGGGGTGGAGGGTGTTTCCCCGCGGGATGCCTCTGTCGGCGGCTTTAGTGGATCTCATCGAGGAAGAGGTTACAATCCGCTTGGGCCGATTACGACGGACCCGCTTCCGGGTGTCAGAGGGCCCCAAGGATTACAACGTCACGGTGAACGCAAAAGGCGACGTAACCGTCACCTCCTCGAAGTAAGGGGGGGGGGGGGGTGTGAGGCGGCTACCTAGAGCGGCCACCCCACAATTCTGTTTCACGGCAAGGAGCCGTTAGAGTTATAGTTTTATTGTTTTGTTAGTTATAAGTAGCATAAGTATTAGTTGTAAGGAAGCCAAGGAGCCATTAGATTTATAGTTTTATTATTTTGTATGTAGCATAAGTATTAATAGTAAAGAAGGCAAGGAGCCGTTTCTATAAGTATTGTATTGTTAAACATCTATTGGGAATAGATTTGTATTCGAATTTAACCGCCGGCCATCGCAGCAACCGTGCGTTGCTGATCGGTTGCTCAACACCGCCTTCGAGAGCACAGCTTCGATTCGACGGCAAAGAGCGAAAGCTCTGAAGCGAAGTTGCGAAAGCTCGCGGCGAAGTTGAGTAATCGAGGCAAGCGCACGGCTCGGTAGCGAACGAGCCGGCACTTTTGGAGAGACCTTCACAGTGAGTAGACGTGTGTCAGCAATAACAAAGTGGGAACATAACCCCAGAATGGGTAGCGGAGCGTTAGGGCTCCAAGCAGTGCGGCTAGTTGTTATCGCAAGGGAACCGTAGGGTAGCATGGAATAACTGTAGAGATAAGATAAAGTGAATAAAATAACATTCGTAACGAAGTTGCTAATTGTTGTCATCCTTTAATAACTTTAACCTCGGGTACCGTGGCTAGCCGGTACTCAACATAACCTCCCCTACCTAACTCAAAACGTAGGATTGAGAGACGAGGCTTCATTCCGTCGTTCACCATAACAACCCACTTTCCTAACCGGAAGTGTAGGGTACCGCGAGAGACGAGGCTTCGTTACGTCGCTCATGGTATCTTCCCAACACTAGTTTGAGTGCGGGTCGAGACGGACTCTGGCAGGGACTGCTGCGCTATTCATCGAACGCTGAAGGCCCGCTCAGTCGTTCCGGATATGCGCAGGTCTTTCCACCAGACGGGTCGAAGGCAGAGCAGTGATATCGTCGGCGCCCCCCTCGACAATGTCACCCGAGAGGGCAGTCCGAACAGCAACTGACGAGGTGGACGTACAAGTGGACGAGGAGGACCTCCTACCCCTCGAGACGGACGAGCACACGCCACCAATGCGAGAGCCCAGATCGATGGAGGCGGCAGGAGCAGGAATTCCACCGTCGGCCCCAGAAGTCGAGTCGTCGCCATCGGGTGTAGCATGGGACACCCCAGCAGCCGACGCAGAGTCCGACCAACTCCGCAGCGAATCGGACATTGCCGAGAAGAGGAGCCAACCGACGCCGGAGCCCATAACGGACGAGGAACCGTTATTCCGTCGCCGCCTCGCCACCCACCGTTTGGAGGTAGACCCTAATAGCCGCTTCCCGCGGATTACTCTGCGCTACCTGCCAAAGATCCCCGAGATGAGTGGTGCATCCCGTTCCGGCCTTTCAAAGCGGGAAAAATCAAGCACACGAGATAATCCTGGGGGAAAACGCCGGCGAAACCGCCACCGTCGTCAGACAGCCACCAGAGGTAAGCGTCGCCGAAGTGGGAGCCAACGGCAGCCCAGTGTCGAGAGGACAGCAGTATCCACCCCCAAAAGGTCGCGCTCGGAGACAGAGGCACCCAAAGATCCGCAACTTCGTGTGCCGCGTTCGCTCCGCGAGCGCCAAGAGGGTCCTTCTCAGCCTGAGAAAGATAACCGGAGTTGTGGAGCCGTGGTTACTCCCCCAGGGGGATGTTCCGATCCCTGGAGGGTACCAATAACTGTCTGCCAGATGGTTGCAGAGGAACAGCAGACCAGAGATGATGATGCGATGCCCCCCCTCGTGCCCATAATACGCGCACGGGCACCTGGCACCCCTTCCCGGGAGGAGATGGAAGAGGCATGGTTTGGGCCGCAAGACGGGATGCCGCCGCTGGTGCCCGTCACACGCGCGGAGATGCCGGTTGCCGCCCACCGTACAGATACAGAAAGCGTATGGTTCGAAGAAGCGGAAACGGCACCCGCTTCATCCACAGAGGTCCACAAGACCCCCTCCGATAGAGAGCTGTGGGGGGACGTCGCGGAATTGTTCGACGGAATCGACGGGTGGGACACGAGCTTGGAGTCGGTGTTCGACGAAGAAGTGGACCTGGGAGCAGTCCCTCTGGCTGCCAGTCCCGAGTACGCGCCAAGGACTCCTACGCCTACGAAGACCGTCAAAAGCCTTGTTTCTGATTCCACCCCCTTGGGGTGGAGGGTGTTTCCCCGCGGGATGCCTCTGTCGGCGGGTTTAGTGGATCTCATCGAGGAAGAGGTTACAATCCGCTTGGGCCGATTACGACGGACCCGCTTCCGGGTGTCAGAGGGCCCCAAGGATTACAACGTCACGGTGAACGCAAAAGGCGACGTAACCGTCACCTCCTCGAAGTAAGGGGGGGGGGTGTGAGGCGGCTACCTAGAGCGGCCACCCCACAATTCTGTTTCACGGCAAGGAGCCGTTAGAGTTATAGTTTTATTGTTTTGTTAGTTATAAGTAGCATAAGTATTAGTTGTAAGGAAGCCAAGGAGCCATTAGATTTATAGTTTTATTATTTTGTATGTAGCATAAGTATTAATAGTAAAGAAGGCAAGGAGTCGTTTCTGTAAGTATTGTATTGTTAAACATCTATTGGGAATAGATTTGTATTCGAATTTAACCGCCGGCCATCGCAGCAACCGTGCGTTGCTGATCGGTTGCTCAACACCGCCTTCGAGAGCGCAGCTTCGATTCGATGGCAAAGAGCGAAAGCTCCGAAGCGAAGTTGCGAAAGCTCGCGGCGAAGTTGAGTAATCGAGGCAAGCGCACGGCTCGGTAGCGAACGAGCCGGCACTTTTGGAGAGACCTTCACAGTGAGTAGACGTGTGTCAGCAATAACAAAGTGGGAACATAACCCCAGAATGGGTAGCGGAGCGTTAGAGCTCCAAACAGTGCGGCTAGTTGTTATCGCAAGGGAACCGTAGGGTAGCATGGAATAACTGTAGAGATAAGATAAAGTGAATAAAATAACATTCGTAACGAAGTTGCTAATTGTTGTCATCCTTTAATAACTTTAACCGTGGCTAGCCGGTACTCAACATAACCTCCCCTACCTAACTCAAAACGTAGGATTGAGAGACGAGGTTTCATTCCGTCGTTCACCATAACAACCCACTTTCCTAACCTGAAGTGTAGGGTACCGCGAGAGACGAGGCTTCGTTACGTCGCTCATGGTATCTTCCCAACACTAGTTTGAGTGCGGGTCGAGACGGACTCTGGCAGGGACTGCTGCGCTATTCATCGAACGCTGAAGGAACGCTCAGTCGTTCCGGATATGCGCAGGTCTTTCCACCAGAGGGGTCGAAGGCAGAGCAGTAATATTTTGGAACACTTCCCCTCTCCCTAAACCTTCTACTCCAGCAACTAACAAATGTCTTGTAGGCTTGCTGAACCTGGCGAGACCGAGATTTGTACTCCGGCCAGTAGCTTCCTTACAATATATACGGATGGTGTGGTATCAAAAACTAAACTTTTCCTTTTCATATTCCCCTGGCACTAACCGTAACCTTTGGGTCGTCTCCTTCGACGCAACCTCGTATTCCCTTTTCTTCTTTAAAGTTAAATTTTAGATTACACAGAAGGCAAAAAAAAACTAACTGATCTTAATTATTTAAATATTTCTTATTCTTATTTTCGATCAATTCAAATGGGACCCAGAGGTGGACTGCCCCTCGGGTTCTCGGGGTCCTGCCTCTAGGCTGGGGGTGGTCAAACGCTCTTGGAACGGACTCACTCGGTACTTTGGGCGAGGTCTCGCTGGTGGCCGCTTCTTGGCCTATCCTCCTGGACAGCGTAGGTGATCAGTGCGCCGAGGGTATGGCTGACGTGCGCCGCTGCATCGACACTATGCCTGGGGTTGCCTCTTTGGCCTCTCTGGTCCGTGAGCTGGTCTTTTCGTTGCCGGAACCGTGAGCTGTTTATTTTATTTATTGTCTTATTGGTTCTATTTGTTCGTCCCGTGACGCACGTAGGTTTTAAGTTTTTTTTTTTAATGTTTGTATTATGTGACACAATGTTTGAATTCACGATTCCTTAATAAATCGCAAAAACAAAAAAATATTCATTTGACAATTTTTATTTTGCAGAAACTTTTCTAGAAATATTTTTTAAGGGGCCGACATGGGAAAAACTTACTTTAAGCTCGCTTCGAGCTGGCACGCCCGCCGTTGACCGCTGATCAATTCGAACTCCCTGCTGTACATTTTGGCAGCAACATCATCGGTGCCGAATTTCGGCACACGCATACATTTTCGAGGAGGGCACTGTTTCTGCCCATCTGCACAGCTGCATTTTTTTGGGTCAACGGCCCAAATGAAGGCCAAGGGCATATCCAAGGGCAGGCGATCCGCTCTCCCTATAATCTCTTTAGGAGCGATCAGGCGACCAATAGCGACCCTTTTGGCGCCGTGGATCGCAAGCCCGGCGTTGCCACTCTTCAATAAATTGGGCGCCACTGTGTGCCCGGCTTCACCCCCGACACTCTGACCTTATGACAAAAAATATCGGAGTGACCGATCATAAAGAACGCACACAACTAGGCAAACTATCGATGCTAACGATAACGTCAAATGCAACATCACCATGCAGATTATTATTAACGCGAACCCAACCGTTACAAAGAATCTGCGTGCGCATTTCCTAGCTTGACCCAGCCGGTTAATAAGGATACCCAACGTAGGCCACACCCACTACAAATACTCTGTACTGGCGCCGCTGACCAAAGAGGACGAACGCTGCCGCCGTTAACGCCTGTGAGGAAATTACGCTTATGTTCGTAGATCTTCTGCGTAGTAAAAGCGAAGCACACGTCTCTAACTCGTAGGCGTTGGTACCTACGGCTTGGGCGACGTGGCTCTTCAGGAATTTCTGGGCGAACTTGGCATTGAAGGCCCAGATGGAGTTGGCGCGCGCGTTGATCATAGCGTTGGCGACTTCTCTCGTACGCGATGTGCAGGTGTTCCTTGAGCTGGTTTCGGATTACATACAGTCTGTCCTTCGCGTCTAGGTCAGAAATGCTGTGTTCCGCCAATGTCCTCTGCTTCCGGGCCAGTTTGTAACTGGAACCATTCAGGTCCATGTGCTGGCCAAACACCGCGAAGAACGGAGTCACTCCCGTAGCGCTGTGCACCGCATTCCGGATCGCCACTTCTACCTCTGGTAGGTACGCGTCCCATTCTCTGTGATCCTGGCTCAAGTAGGTTCTTATTGCAGACGGCGCTGTGCGGTTCACGCGTTCGGCGGCGTTACTCTGAGGCGAGTAAACTGGGGTACGCAAATGCGTAATGCCAAACGCCTGGGCCATTGCATCGAATGACTTGGAAATAAATTGCCGCCCAATATCCGAATGGATCACTTCCGGCACGCCAAATTTAAAGAACACTTCGTGGACTAGGAAGTTGACGACTTCCACCGCGGTGGCTTCCTTCATGGCCTTCAGGTAAACTTTGAAAAGTGGTGGATACTTCCCCAAGAAGTCGACGGATATCTTCAGGAATGGGCGGTCGGTGCGCACTTCTTCGCCGATTCCGACCTGCATCTGGTAGTTTTGTGCCTTGGTCTCCTTTCAAATGTCGCATTTCCGCACGTAGTCCCTGACTTGGGCCATGTTGGGCCAATAGAATCACCGGCGCAGCGCGTGCAGCGTTTTTCTCATGCCTCCATGAGCTGACGTCTCGACCGCGTGTGCTCGTTGAATGAATCCTGCAGTCAGCGACTCCGGCACCCAGAGCTTCCAACTCGTGCCCTCGACTTCATCTTCAAAGCTATCGTGCACTGTCCTCTTGAACAGGAGTCCGCCCTGCACTTTCAAATCCGGCAATTTCTGTTGTTGGCTCATCACCCCCTTTACCAGCCTTTAGTACTCGGTGCTCTCGAGCTCCATGGTCTGAAATCCCAACAGATCCTCCGGGGCCAATGCAACTTCTTCCACGCTTCTGGACAACGTGTCAGACCACCTGGCCAATCTCCCGCTCAATTCTTTGAGATTCATCAGCCACTGCAGGCTCGCATGAACGGTCGGAATCAATGTATGGCCAGTTTGGCGGCTAGGCATTCTTTCTCGATCACCGAATAGTTAATCTGGTGCTTGTTGAGTTTGGCCGAGAAGAATGCGATCGGCCTTTCATGCTGCTCATCGTCTAGCTGGAACAACACGGCTCCTACTCTGTAGTGAGATGCGTCACATTGAATAAAGAAGGGTCTTTTAAAATCCGCGTGAATTAATACTGGGGCTGTGGTGAGGGCACTGTTTCTGCCCATCTGCACAGCTGCATTTTTTTGGGTCAACGGCCCAAATGAAGGCCAAGGGCATATCCAAGGGCAGGCGATCCGCTCTCCCTATAATCTCTTTAGGAGCGATCAGGCGACCAATAGCGACCCTTTTGGCGCCGTGGATCGCAAGCCCGGCGTTGCCACTCTTCAATAAATTGGGCGCCACTGTGTGCCCGGCTTCACCCCCGACACTCTGACCTTATGACAAAAAATATCGGAGTGACCGATCATAAAGAACGCACACAACTAGGCAAACTATCGATGCTAACGATAACGTCAAATGCAACATCACCATGCAGATTATTATAAACGCGAACCCAACCGTTACAAAGAATCTGCGTGCGCATTTCCTAGCTTGACCCAGCCGGTTAATAAGGATACCCAACGTAGGCCACACCCACTACAAATACTCTGTACTGGCGCCGCTGACCAAAGAGGACGAACGCTGCCGCCGTTAACGCCTGTGAGGAAATTACGCTTATGTTCGTAGATCTTCTGCGTAGTAAAAGCGAAGCACACGTCTCTAACTCGTAGGCGTTGGTACCTACGGCTTGGGCGACGTGGCTCTTCAGGAATTTCTGGGCGAACTTGGCATTGAAGGCCCAGATGGAGTTGGCGCGCGCGTTGATCATAGCGTTGGCGACTTCTCTCGTACGCGATGTGCAGGTGTTCCTTGAGCTGGTTTCGGATTACATACAGTCTGTCCTTCGCGTCTAGGTCAGAAATGCTGTGTTCCGCCAATGTCCTCTGCTTCCGGGCCAGTTTGTAACTGGAACCATTCAGGTCCATGTGCTGGCCAAACACCGCGAAGAACGGAGTCACTCCCGTAGCGCTGTGCACCGCATTCCGGATCGCCACTTCTACCTCTGGTAGGTACGCGTCCCTTTCTCTGTGATCCTGGCTCAAGTAGGTTCTTATTGCAGACGGCGCTGTGCGGTTCACGCGTTCGGCGGCGTTACTCTGAGGCGAGTAAACTGGGGTACGCAAATGCGTAATGCCAAACGCCTGGGCCATTGCATCGAATGACTTGGAAATAAATTGCCGCCCAATATCCGAATGGATACTTCGTGGACTAGGAAGTTGACGACTTCCACCGCGGTGGCTTCCTTCATGGCCTTCAGAAAGGTAAACTTTGAAAAGTGGTGGATACTTCCCCAAGAAGTCGACGGATATCTTCAGGAATGAGCGATCGGTGCGCACTTCTTCGCCGATTCCGACCTGCATCTGGTAGTTTTGTGCCTTGGTCTCCTTTCAAATGTCGCATTTCCGCACGTAGTCCCTGACTTGGGCCATGTTGGGCCAATAGAATCACCGGCGCAGCGCGTGCAGCGTTTTTCTCATGCCTCCATGAGCTGACGTCTCGACCGCGTGTGCTCGTTGAATGAATCCTGCAGTCAGCGACTCCGGCACCCAGAGCTTCCAACTCGTGCCCTCGACTTCATCTTCAAAGCTATCGTGCACTGTCCTCTTGAACAGGAGTCCGCCCTGCACTTTCAAATCCGGCAATTTCTGTTGTTGGCTCATCACCCCCTTTACCAGCCTTTAGTACTCGGTGCTCTCGAGCTCCACGGTCTGAAATCCCAACAGATCCTCCGGGGCCAATGCAACTTCTTCCACGCTTCTGGACAACGTGTCAGACCACCTGGCCAATCTCCCGCTCAATTCTTTGAGATTCATCAGCCACTGCAGGCTCGCATGAACGGTCGGAATCAATGTATGGCCAGTTTGGCGGCTAGGCATTCTTTCTCGATCACCGAATAGTTAATCTGGTACTTGTTGAGTTTGGCCGAGAAGAATGCGATCGGCCTTTCATGCTGCTCATCGTCTAGCTGGAACAGCACGGCTCCTACTCTGTAGTGAGATGCGTCACATTGAATAAAGAAGGGTCTTTTAAAATCCGCGTGAATTAATACTGGGGCTGTGGTGAGGGCTAGCTTCAAGGTTTCCACGGCATCAATGGCTTCGTCGCTCAACGCAAATTAACCCGTTCTTTTCTTTAAGGCATCAGTCCACGGTACTGAGATCTCGGTGAAGTTCTTTATGAATCGGCGATACCACCCCGCCGTAGTTCCTTGACCGTCCTCGGGTTCTGGATGTTCCGGATCGCCTCCACTCTTCCCGGATACACGTACAATGTCCCGCCGCCTATGATGAATCCCAAGTATATTAGGTTGAGGAAACAGAATTTTGACTTCGCCCTGCCTATGGTGCGGTTCGCGTTCTTCTGACACTCGGTCACCAGTCCCAGGTATTTCAGATGTGTCTGAAATTCTGCCGATATTATGAGTAAGTCGTCCAGGTATACGAACACGTTTCACCTCAGACTCGTCGGGATCACCTTATCCATGTATGCTGTATACGATGCTGAAACAGGTGAGTTTTCAATAGGCCATCCTCTTCAAATTGACGAAATCTGTGTTTCACGCCTTCCAACTGACTCTTCTGCTCATTGTCCAGGTTCCACATTTCCGGATCTGTCACGCGGTCGTCGTCGTCTCGGTAATAAACTCTGGGTTCGTTACCGTTACCTCAGATGCCTCTTGTGGTGCTTCAGACTTTATGGCCGGGCCGAGCAACTCTAGGGCAATCTCGAAGGCTCGCCAGAAGTCGATTCCCCGGTATAGTTCCTGTCTTAGGTCCGGGCACATGTAAAATACGATCACTTCATTCTTACTCCCGTATTTCACAGGCAGAACAACGCGGCCTAAAATTGGGCGATTGGAACCCGCCGCTGTCCTTACTATCGATGCGTATGGCTTCGCTTCCCATCCCAATTCCTCCACTAACTCCCGGCAGCCTCGTTCCAGCAGACTAACTGAGGCTCCCGTCTCAAACAACCCTTTCATTTTTATGCCGGCGACCTCCACATCGAGGAATACGCGTGGGTCTGTGCCATTATCTCATCTCACAGCTTAAATGACCTGGCGCATCGTAATCCTGCGTCTGCGGAAGCGCGCACGAGCCTTTACCACTCTTCGGGTTGCCAGCGTCATCCCATCCAGGTGTCGCTCACCAAAAATTCTATTTCGAGTAAGCCTCTTAATGTTCGTCCCTTACTCATATCCTTATACATAGCCTTATCCTGGTCCTTATGGTCTATATTCTTCTCCTTTTCAATTACTATTGGCATTGGTAGGTGTTCTTCTCCTGTTTTTCCGCGGTCACCGTCCCCAAACGCGTCTGTCCCGCCACCATCGCGCTCCCTCTGGGGTTTCCCGGACAATTTTCGCACTGTGAGCAGAATGTGTCCGGCTTTCCGCATCTATAGCAGAATATTTTCCGGTCTTTGGACAGGCAGTTTCTAAAGACATGGTCGAACTGCCTGCAGTTCCAGAATACTAGCCGGGATGAGTTCTCTAGACGGCATATCCGCACGATGTGGAGGTACTTCAGCCTCGTGAACTGTCGGCTTCGTTCCTTACGAGTAACACGACGGCTGCCCGTACCCAGTCCGACTTCGGCGACCAATGTGCCTCTCCACTTCTATGCACTCTTTTCGCAGCTCATCCACGGTGAGTACATCCATGGAATAGATGTATTTAGACAGACTCTCCTTTAAAGCAGCGGCTTCTGGAATAGCGCGGCGAGCTGATGCATGTGATGGATGTAATCATCCACTCCTTCGCTGGTCTGTTGCTCTCGCTGTAGTAGCTCCTGCATCACATCATGCTCCGTCTGATAGCCCCGGAACTTGTCTAAGAGAGCGTGCCGCAGTTGCATCCAGCTGTCGACCCGAGAATGCCGCACGTCCATTCAATACAGATCGCGGGCACGACTGGTCAGGAGCAGGTGAAAGCCGCGCAGGACCTTCTTCCACGGTGTATTAAGAATATATTTTGAAACGACCAGCACGTCAGTGCTGCTTTGTATCTTTGTTCAGAATGGATTTATTCGTATTTAAAATTATGCGCTTAGCCTATAGATATACATATGTACTTATGCTGTTATCGGTTAACAGCTACAAAGAGAGGGAGAGTGAGTTGCTTGCATATGCCTGTGTTAGTGAGCATATATATTGCTCATGGAATGCGCTCAGACGGAGCGTGGGATATGCAGCGTAAGCATAAACGGTCAGCTAGTGAGGCTAGTGAACCGCGCTGCGTAATATGAGCCAGAGCCAATGCATAGAGTGGCTCTGGGCTTGATTAACATATAATTGTTTTTGTATGCAACAAAGTGCCGCATACTTTATATTTGCATACAGGGTGTTCTTTTAAGGCATATACACACTACAACGGGCATTGATATTGCCTCTGCAGGAACTCCAGCCGAAACACAAAGTGCTTGACAGAATTCATGGCGTCCTCGCCATCGAACTTGACGTTCCACCGCTCAAGCTTCAGGTACGCTGCTTCTCGTACGTTGGCATACGCTTCCTCTGGCTGAAAGTCATCCGCTCTCCGATCCTCTACTCGGAAGTGGCGATTATTCGGATTACGCCAGTTCCTCGCCTGATCATCTGCAACGTATACTGGGCTGCTGGATGAGTACGCCGCTCCTTGCGCGCCTTGTCTGTGTGGCTTCCGGTGGCACCGGTGGTGGAAATGCATCGCGCTGGATTGCTTCTCGCTCTTTCGGAATGGCGCCTGTTCGCATTCCCGGCACTACGTGTCCTAGCGGCATCGGTGCAGTGTAAGGCTCTCCGGCGTGGCTCCCTAGTGGCCTAAGCACATCAATGATGCCCTTCATCATCTCCATGAATCCTGTTCGCATCTCCTCGCGGATGAACTCGCTAATATGTCTCGTGGGCCTGAGCTATCGCCGCGTTCGCTGCCGATGTGAGTACTGAGTCTTTCGTCGCTTTTGGGAACTCCAGGTTCCGTGGATGTCCATCTTGTTGCGCCAAGTCTATAGTCTATAGTCTAAGTCTTCTAGATGACCTTCCCTTGGGATCTGTCTCTCAGGAAATCCCCGGAAATTCATTGGCGTTCTCACCTGACCTCCTGCCGGACGCGGCGGTGGCAGTGCCGACGCTCCGTCAGCGTCAGAAGCCCAGTCCGACACCTGTTCTTCAGCCATACTAATCCCTTCAGAAAACCGTTCCCCCTCTACTATCAGGCTTACTAACCCTAATACAATAAAAAACTTCACAAATAATACTTATTAAATAAATAAATAAATAAGCATCTACCAGCAAATCTTACTAATATTGAATAAATAAATAAATAAAGATCGACCACAAAACTAACTCACAAAATACCTTTTTTATATTTTCTCGAACAAACCCTAACACAGGCTAACTTGTCTACGCATGATCTGGACTGTGGACAACATTTAAGCATTCTTCAAATGTTCAGTTCGTCAGTTTGACTGGCGAACGGCATTCTGTTGCACTTCTGGGAACCTCTGGAACAAGCTGTGTGACAGGTGCGGCTCAGGATCAAACCTATATCGTCCTGGGTCACCTGTCTCCGAAGCTCATTTATCTACGGCCAGCACACACCAAACGTAAACACAGAGTGAGACACAACAAATAGTAAATGAACGGATATGTCCAAGTTGAGTATTTGAAAGATACTAATTTTATTCTTACGAATCCTATGTCGAATATACTAACAGAGTGTCTTAATTTAGGCCTGCTGTCAATGCATGCGGCAGCAGCGGTCATAAACTATTGTGTTTAATTAGGGTATTTTTTACCCTTGCTAATTATATATCTAATATGAAATTTCTTGGCGTAGGTCGCTCTTACAATCTTAAGCGACCACAAGTGCGCTATCTATTATTATGCTGCTGGCTGCAGTCGTACACGATGGTGTGAGATTTAATTTTATCGAGGGTCAAATTTAGACTCGGTGTCACGTGTTCATGTGTGAACATTCTGCGGAGGGCCGACAAAGGTGATGGCCTGCAGTTTTTTGTTACAGTTATTTTTCTTATCAGGTACACAATAATTATTACGACTAAAATAAATACAATCATTAACGAAGCATGTCCCGATACGTGGTGGTAGTTTGAACATTTTAATTTAAAGTGATGGTCTTTTAGTTCTTGAACTTTACTTAGTATCTTATTTAATTCCTTAGAAGTATTAATCTTAGTTTCCGTTTAAGAGGGCATAGTGGTTTCCTGCCTTTCTGATTGCATCTTATGGTGAGCAATTAACAATTTGTTCCGTTCTAGCCTTACAGTCAGATTTGATTGATAGTATTCCTTGCTCTGGCAAGTTTACTATTTCTGGTGGTATTTTTTCACATTTGATCCTAGTTGTCGTATTACGCAGGTTTTTAAAGAGCCAACTGCTTCTAATTCTACCCAGTATGTTTTGGGTGCTACTACAGATCTATAAACACAATTCGATGGTCTGTTTGGTTTAAAAGGTGAAGTTTCACAGGTGCTATCACTGGAACTGCTCCAAGGCCAATTTCCTTCACACACTCGCTTGTTTGATTGCCATTTTTGGCATTTGTTTAATGTCGATTCAATCATTAGATGGTACGAATTCATTTCAAAGTTATATACTAAATATTCTGAACTTAACTGTATCATTATCATCTGTCCATCTATTTGCATTGGTACTGGTATAATTCTAAACAGCTGGGACGGGTGTTTTTTGTTTGCCCTTAACAGTGTGTAAATCTCCTTAATTTCTGTATTTGTTCTCTTTCCTGGAAGTACTAATTTTTCGGATAGGCTATCTTTTATCTTAGAGACTTCGTCCCTTAATTGTATGGGCTTTAAAATGTTTGGATTGAGTCGCCCATGATTTATGTCAATTAATAGTCCTATAATTCCTATTTGTGTTTTGTCGCATTCATCAATTAATGAGCTAAGTTGTTTAGTTATTATGAAGAAACTAATGGATTCTTTATAAACATAATAACTCTCCTTGAGAAGTTCGGTCATGTTCTCTACTCGCTGATTCATTTTTTCAAAGTTTCTCTTTATGTCCTCTGCTGTCGTTTTTATTATATTTGCACTAACTTGCTTCCTCTATGCAGCATTTCAAAATATGGTTTCATGTCGTAAAATATGACCAGATCCCATGAGGATGACACTATTTCTACCTCACCCATTGGATCTAGATACATTGCTGAGGAGCTATTAATGTTTTCTATCACTCATTTTCTTTCTTGTTCCCTTAACGGGGTTGTATTTGATACTTGAACAGCATGAGTATCATCATCATCATCAATCCTAAATTTGAGATTTTACACCTCTTAGAGCTTCTCCTTTCCTCCTCATTAATTGTCTGCTCATTTTAATTTTTGTCTTGTGCCTGTATGCCGATAAGCGGGCACACTTTTGAAATTGGTCTTGTGGTAAATCTATCCTGTAATTTTACTTTTACTACCCTGACTGTGTTATCTTTTCCCCTATGTACCTCTCCTACTTTGCCCAAGGGCCACTTGCTGGATGACAGTTTTCGCCTTTCATTATTACTATTTGTCCCTCTTGTATATTCTTTTTTCTTTTTTCCACTTACTTCTCTGTTGTAGGATATACAAATAATCTTCATTCCACTTTGACCAAAACTCTTTCCTCCTTGAATCAGTTTCCATCTGTCTAAATTGCCTTTTCTATTCTGTGTCTCTGATTCTATGCTATCTAATGTTGGTCTGCCAATTAGAAAATGACCTGGTGTCAGCACTTCGTTATCGTCAATGTCTTCTCCGTCTGTGTACAAAGGTCGTGAGTGTAATACTGCTTCAATTTGACACAACAATCTTAGATTGTTGTCGCCTATTACCCTTTTTAGGTAATATTTTACTGACTTGACTCCGGCTTCGCAAATACCTCCGAAGGAGGTCCTGCCGGCGGTGAGCACATTTTCCGCGTCTTGCTATAAATCTTCTTAGTGCTGCTAAAAACGCATTTGATGTTAAATCACTAACTACTTCTATGTGAATTGCTTTTGTGGCCATACATACGAATACTGCTATGTACCACTTATATGTTTTTTGTCCCCGAGTTTTTGAGCAAATAATGTTATATGGTTCTGCATAGTCTACTCCTGTATTTAAGAACGGGAAAGATTCTGTTGTCCTATATTTCGAGAGATTTCCCATTATTTGTTCTACTGTGTGTTGCCGGTATCTAGTACATTTGACACATTCTTTCAAAAATTTCTTTAAGGAATTTCTTAATCCGATTATCCAGTATTTTCTCTGGATATAATTTCTCATTAGGTTAATTCCACCATGCAATGTTTTTTTTTGTGCTTTTCTTATTATTAGAGAAGCTATGTGACCTTTGTCCAAAATTTAATATCAAAATTTGCATTTGAATTTTGAAGTCTACCCCCGACTCTTAATATCCCATTTTGATCTAAAAATGGGTTTAGTCCTAGTATTTTACTCTTCGTTTCAATTTCTTTTTTCTGACGTAAGCAATTTATTTCTGTGATAAATTGGTTTGTCTGTTCTTGCCTAAGTAACATTATATTGGCTTTTCTGATTTCTTTAACTGTTAGATGGGATGGAAACACCTTCTTTGAAATTTTGATTGCAATAAATCTTAGTATATAAGCTATTATTCTTTCTAATTTTTGTAAGCAAGAATAGCTTATATACTAAGATTTATTGCAATCAAAATTTCAAAGAAGGTGTTTTCCATCCCATCTAACAGTTAAAGAAATCAGGGAAAAAGCCAATATAATGTTACTTAGGCAAGAACAGACAAACCAATTTATCACAGAAATAAATTGCTTACGTCAGAAAAAAGAAATTGAAACCAGCAGAGTAAAATACTAGGACTAAAACCCATTTTTAGACCCAATAGGATATTAAGAGTCGGGGGTAGACTTCAAAATTCAAATGCAAATTTTGATATTAAATTTTGGACAAAGGTCACATAGCTTCTCTAATAATAAGAAAAGCACAAAAAAAAACATTTTTTTTTTTTTTTTTCCTAATGAGAAATTATATCCAGAGAAAA